>NW_026112244.1:102500-122500 GCF_024679095.1 Eriocheir sinensis
GCACCGTCGCTGTTTATTAAAGGTCCAATACCACTTTTGATCGCCTTTCTGTTGTTTATGTAACTGAAGAAAGATTTCGGAGTTATTTTTACAGTTGGCTGCAATATTTTCTTCATATCTACGCTTTTGCCTGACATACTAGTCTTTTACTCGTCGCCTGGCATCATTATAGAGTCTAATGTTCTCAGGCGTGCTTTGTTCTTTCTTTAACCTGTAAAACAATTTTCTCTCATTGACTGATTGTTTAATTTCGCTATTAAACCACGGTGGGCTTTTATTAGTGTTAATTCGCTTCTCGCACAAGGGACGAATGTGTTCTGCTGAGTGAGTAAGTGATTTTTAAAACAGCCAGGCTTCCTCTACGTTGCCGTCATCTGATAGTTGTATTTCTGTTAGTTTTGTCAGTTTCTACGAAGTTAGCTCTTTTGAAATTGGGCACCTTTACTTTATTTTCAGTCACTGATGATTGAGCTTTAATGTCGACGCGCACTAATTTATGATCGCAGGAACCAAGGTGTTCTCCTACCGTGACACTACTGACTAGGTTATCTTGGGTCGTTATAGCAAGGTCGAGTATATTATTTTGTCAAGTTGGCTCAGAAACCATTTGGCTTAGATAATTTTCTTCTAGAAATTCGATCATTCTATGTGACTCGCCTTCTGTACCTGACAGTGTCGCCCAGTCGATATGGGGGAGGTTAAAGTCTCCTGATATCAGTGAGTCGTTGTTATTAAGTGACTGCCTTAAGACGCTGTACATTTCAAGGTCGTCATCGAGTGATTGCCCGGGAGGTCTGTAGGTGACAGATATATTGACTTTTGCAATGTTTACTCGCACGCACAAATGTTCAACGTTACTGTTTCCCGGTGTTTTGTCAGTGGGTTGCAAATAGCTTTTGACATAAAGGGCGACGCCACCACCTCTACGGTTTACACGATCTTTGTTGAAGAGTCTGTAGCCATCTATGTTGTATTCGAAACTTAAATCAATGTTTGTAGTGTCGATAAATGTTTCGGTTATAGCAATTATGTCAAAGTTTTCTGTTTTCTGTGTTCTCAGTTCATCAAACTTGTTTCTTAGGCTACGCGCATTGAAACTAACAATTTTTAAGTTATCTAGAGACTTGGTAATAGAGGTGGTGGTACTTGCGGGATCACGGTTACGGTTTTGTTGCGATGCACAGCGTCTATTTACACGGGCGGGGTGGAGGGACGTGGCCGTGACTCGTTTTTTGCTCGGAAGAGAGAGAGAGAGAGAGAGAGAGAGAGGGTCTGCTACCGCCCACCAGTGTTACTTCTTACGGTCAAATCAAACGAAAACATTTCAGACTTGTGGCGGACAGTAACAGCAGTCGTAGAAGGTCCTCAAATAGTTCCGGATCGGGCTGCAAAACTTTTAATATCAGTTACCTAACACCTCAACGGGCAGTGATGTGTGTATCGACGGAGCACCTCACATACAACGGATGACAGTGGGTAACTCTCGCTACAGTCAAGGAGGGACTGTTGCTTAAATTACAGGCTCACGGAGTAGAGGTAAAGTTTGAACTGGGTCAAGGCGTGGCTTAGCAATAGGAAGCAAGAGTGCAAATCAATGGTAAAAGATCTGACTGGGGATGTGTTACAGTGGGGTCCCACAGGTTCAGTATTAGGTCCACTTTTGTTTTATTATTTATATCAATGACTTAGATACAGGAATTAGCAGTGATGTTAGTAAATTTGCAGATGATACCAAGATCGGTAGAAGTAATTGAGTCGGATCAGGACGCTAGTATTATCAAGGTGAACTCAACAGATTGTATGACTGGGCGGATAAATGGCAGATGGAGTTCAATGTAGGAATTGCAGTATTCTGAGTGTAGGTAGGAACGACCACTCACATAAATTTTTCTTAAATGACACTCTCATAATCAGTTCTGGGTGCGAGAGGTATTTAGGGGTCTTAGTGAGATCTGATATCCTTCCAATGGCACAATGCATTCAAGCTAGAAATCAGGCTAATAGGATGCTGGGATTTATTTCAAGGAGCGTAAGCAACAGAGCCCAAGTCTTCCTCAAACTATATTTAGCATTAGTTAGACCTCATCTTGACTATGCGGTTCAGTTCTGGTCACCTTACTATAGAATGGATATCAAAATGTTAGAATCGGTGCAGAGGAGGATGACTAAGATGATTCAGGGGTTGAGAAACTTGCCATACGAGGAAAGACTCAAACAGTTAAACTTACATTCTCTAGAAAGGCGAAGGGTGCGTGGAGACATGATCGAGGTTTATAAATGGATGAAGGGCTTTAATAAAGGAGACATTCATAAGGTTTTGTTGGTAAGAGAACCGGGTAGGACACGAAGTAATGGGTTTAAACTGGATAAATTCAGATTCAACAGTGACATAGGCAAAAATTGGTTTACTAACAGGGTGGTGGATGAGTGGAATGGGCTTAGCAGTCATGTGGTGAGTGCCAATACAATTGTCACATTCAAAAATAGACTAGATAAATTCATGGACAGCGATATTAGGTGGGGTTAGATACACGGGAGCTTAGGGTCAAAGGAGTTGCCTCGTACAGGCCTACCGGCCTCTTGTAGACTCCTGCGTTCTTATGTTCTTATGTTCTTATGTATTGCAGAGGCATTGGTAATAAACACGTCTGGATCCCCTGTATCCTTAAAACACGGTGTTAGATTATGCCAGTGTCTAGTGTATGGGAGAAATGTCGCCCCGGAACCAGCTGAATACCCTTCAGCCCAAGTCTCAGGCATAACCTCGGGATGTCAGGCTTCTGACGAACAAGACACAGCTAATTTAGAGGCATTCCTAAAAGTTGCACACTATTCCGAAATTAAGCCAACCTTAGTCCAGCTACTGGAACATTATAGGGGGGCGCTTGCTCTACCTAGAGAGCCGCTTGGCGTTACGCAGTGTGCTGAACACCACATTAAGTTAAAACTCAATACCAATCCTGTATATATCAATGCGAACAAGCTCCCCCACAGTCAGAGGGAGGTTGTGCAGCAACTTATATCGGAAATGTTAGAACAAGGTGTCATCAAAGAATCGAATTCCCCGTGGAATTCACCCTTGTTTCTGGTTCCAAAGAAAGACGGTTCTTCTCGTCCTGTGATTGATTTCCGGAGTGTGAACAACGCGACCGTGGATGATCATTTTCCGCTTCCCGTTCTTAGAGATCTTCTGATGTGTCTCGGTAGAGGAAATAAAGTCTGTACGAGTCTTGATCTGGTCAGTGGCTACTGGAAACTGCCCATGGCCCCCGAGTCACGTGAAATAACGGCTTTCAGCACGCCTCATGGCCACTATGAGTGGACGAGGATGCCATTCGGGCTCAAAGGAGCTCCCTTGACCTTCCAAAGGACAATGAACAGTATTTTCGGTGACTTGCTGGGCAACTCTGTCTATGTGTATTTAAACGACATCATCATAGCAAGTAAAGACGTGCATGCACACATGGATACACTAAAATCAGTCCTACACAGACTTCAAGAGGTCGGATTAAAGCTCAAAATCACCAAATGTGAATTCTTAAAGCCTCGGATCAAGTTCTTGGGGCATGTCGTGGACGAATTCGGCATCCACACAGTGGACAACAAAATAAAAGCTATTGCCGAGTTCCCTCAGCCAACGTCTGCGGACAAGGTACGGTCTTTCTTGGGAGTCGCAGGTTATTACAGCCCTTTCATAAAGGACTTCGCAGCACGCGCGAGTCCCCTAACCCATCTTTTAAAGAAAGACGTACCATTTCAGTGGGTCCCAGCTCAACAAACGAGCTTTGAGGATTTAAAGAAAGCGCTTACACAGGCTCCGGTCCTTGTCTTTCAGCTTTGTACAGACGCTTCGGCTAGTTGACTAGGAGCCGCTCTTAAGCAAACAGATAAGTCCGGCAAAAAGCATGTAATAGCGTTCGCCAGTCGAGTACTAACAGCTCCGGAAAAGAACTATTCTGTTACCCACCTAGAGGCTCTTGCCATTGTGTGGGCTCTGAAGCATTTTCGAGACATAGTGATGGGGTACAAAATTGTGGTGTATACGGACCACGCGGCCATAACTGATCTTTTCACGGGAAAAAACCTACACGGTCGTCTGGCAAGATGGTTCTTAACGATCCAAGCATACAATCCGGAGATAAAATATATCACCGGGAAAACAAATGTGGTCGCAGTTGCCTTATCTCGAAATATTCCGATAGGCGCGATTACCACCCCAGAGGTCATCCACAACTTCACTTCACCTGAGCTACACACTGCTCAGCGAGACCACCCTGTGTGGAAGAGGTTAATTTACGCCCTAGAGTCGGGAGACGAAACAAACCTTCCTGAATTGCCAGTTCCCTTTTCACAATTCTTCCTATCAGAGGACAACCTCCTTTGTAGAGGCCAACCAAACCTGTACCTATAGAACAACTGGTCATCCCAGACAAATACGTCCCAGTGGCCCATGCCCTCGTGACTCACGTGTTGTGTCCACATTCGTCTCCTCGAATTCTTTTGAGTGACAATGGCACCGAGTTTAGGAACTCAGTATTGAGCGAAATATGCGCTCAGTTTAACATCACGCAATCCTTCATCACAGCTTACCACCCAGCTGCTAATGGGTTGGCGGAGAGGGCTAATACGAAAATCTTACAGGTCCTCAGGCCTATCGTGAACGATCTCCACGATAACTGGGAGGATTGGCTATCGCATATAGCCGATTCCATAAATACGTCGGTAAACGACTCTACTACTACATCTTATATGGGGTGGAGAAACGTCTTCCGTACGACTTCCTAACAAAACCTCAACAACCTTTCTACAACATTGATAGGTACGCACAACAGCAGATGCATATATTTTCCAAGATACACTCAGAGGTTAGGTGTACGTTAAAAGCTACAAAGGTTGAAATGATGTCAAAACAACACAAACAGGCCGTCCCGGTGGAATTAAAAGAGGGTGACACAGTCATGATTAAGCAAGCGGAAAGGAGTTCGAGACTGGGGGCTAAATTTGTGGGTCCTTACCGAGTTGTTCGGAATGTCAGGGGAAATCGGTTCGAGGTTCTAGAGTCAAATAGTGGAGTCAGTCTAGAAGTTCACAGTGATCGTCTGAAAGTAATTCCCTCACCTTTGGACCTTGATATTGGTAACTCCCCCTCAGAGTCAAATGTTCAACAAGATAATCCCAACACCCATAGCTATGACTTGAGACCACGGGTTTAAATACTTCATTCCCACCACTTTCAGATCATGATGTTGCGTTTTCTGATCATCTTGTTGTCCCTCGGCTCCCTGCTTGCAACGATACCCATCCACCTGAAGCCTGGCGCCCTCACGGCACACATAGGAGAGGTCTTCCTCATAGAAGATGTGCTCCTCGTAAAATATCCATATACTTCCTTGACCAACACCACTGACACAATCAGGATAGTCTCAGAAAAACTACTCGCGGCATGGCAGACGCCATACGGGCTACCAAGACTAAGGAATCAAAGGCACCTTCTAGTACCAGCTCTCTGAATCTTTTTCGACTACTGGAGGATAGGATTCTGTTCTTACGGGGGAAAGTTGATGAGGCAGACATGGATTATAGTTTTCACTCAGTTCACTCTCGGGTAAAGAGGGGGTTGCTCAACATCGTTGGGTCCGCCTCAAAGTTCCTCTTCGGTACGGCAACCGACGAGGACGTGCGCGATTTGCGGGACCACTACGCTCATGTACTTTCCTTTGCTGCCCGAAATCGCAGGGTGATCAACGCCAATTGTAGAAAACTTGCGAGGTTGCATATTCACATTGAGGAACTGCTAGAGCAAACAAATAAGATGGTAGAAGTTATCAACATAGTTGTCAAGCAGATCGACCAGGTGAATCAGTTTCTCCTCCTAGATCAGGCCTTGCATGTATTGGAAAACGTCATTAACTCTGTCCCAACGGCAAATCAGCAGGTTATTAGCAACATGGTTGATGCAGCGCACGGTAGAGTCACACCTGCCTTGTTCCCTCTACACGATTTGAGAACGACTGTCCATATCGGGTATCAAAATTATAGCCTCACACCTTTATTCAACCCAGACATGAGTCAATATTTTTACCCCTTGATTGAGTCCAGCCTCACCCCCGATGCCATAATCATTCATGTTCCATTTCAGACGGCGGACGTGTTTGAGGCACACGAAATTGTCCCGTTCCCTTTTTCAGCTAAGGACAGTGTGTTAGCCCTGGACACGTCCCCGTCTCTTGTTCTAATCGCGAAGGATTTCGCTCTGTATTCAACGGGTAGCTACTCACTCTTGCAATATTGCAAGGAGACGGTCTTCAGGCGATTCTATTGCTCTGCGTCTCTCTTTGCCTTCCTACCAGTTCGGGGAGGGGTATGCGAGATCGCCCTCACCCGCGTGAACGCGTCTGACGCTCTTTCCCTGTGCCCTTACGAGCAGCTAACACCAACATCAGTTTTCCATAAGAACTTTCAGGGTCTGCATTATTTCTATTTCCCTCAGTCCTTCTATGTATCAGTCATCTGCCCGAAGGGTACCACTTATCAACGGGTTACTGGTCACTATGCCATAGTGGAAGCATGCTATATCCGCTCCACTAACATAACAACGTACCCGTCCCGGATCCGTCTGGTTTTCACTGCCAATATTTCCCATCGAGTGTTTCATCTACGGTCTCTCGATAACATTCACTTCTCCAGCATCTCTTATGTGACTAATTCCCTTAATTTATTGTCTTTCGCAAACAAAACAGATTTTGCGGAAACCCTGGAGGAAACGCTGCCTGAATACTTGCATCTCCCCTACTTGTACCCTGGATTTTTTGTACCAATGTTTCTGAAGTTCGTCAGTCTCGTCGTCATGTGCTACCTTATTAGGAGGAACTCTGTCCTGCACGATTATTTGGTTGTGCAGACACGGCGACTGGATGCAGGGAGGCCACTGGCAAGGTAGTTTTTCCTTTTCTCAAGCAAGTCTGATAACAGAAACCTGGCATTCCCCTGCTCCTATACTTAACATTGTACTATGTTTCACTACTGTATGTTTCACTACTGTATTTTTTTTAGGAGCTAGATGAAGGTTTCATTGTCTGTAACCATGCCAGTTGATAGCTTCTTATACATGTGTCCTTATATTTATCTTTTGAGAGGTTTCTTATGTTTCATGTCACACACGTTGTGTTTTACCTCTCCCTATTTATATTATGACTACACATATGTTCCTACATAGCCAGTGTTTTAATGTAATTGTATCATAGGCAGTCTGCTTAACAAACTCCCACTATGTATGTTAATGGTAACTAGACTGCTAGTTAGATTTTTGTATATCGCGAGGTCGCGATCACTGGTAGGTGACCGAGCAGTGATATAGTAGGATATCAATGTATTATTATTATTATTATTATTTAGTATCACCACGAATTAGGCATACAATTGTCAATGGAAAAAACCCACCACAGATAGATCACGCCACCTTATAGGAATGTCGTCCGACAGTGTTTACCGTCTCAGTTTGTATACAAAGCATTTCATCAAGCTTGAAAGTCACCTTGACATGCGTGACCAATTGTAACAATTATTTTTCAACCTGTAACTCGTCATTCTTTCACAAGAGTCCGACTGACACACAACGGCAGTCGCTCTCGCTCCGACGCTCCTTGTACATATAGGCTAAGAATATAATCGCCTTAAGGAAGCTGAAGTCTTAATCAACGCCCTTTAAACGCCCCCCGGTACCCCGTTACATTGTATATCTATTTTCATACAAATTGAAATTATTTTTCTGTATTTTTGTATATATTTTTATACAAATTTTAGTTTTTTGATGTGTATTTTGTATATTTATTTTCCTACAAATAAACATTCTTTTATTGGAATTTTGTTTATTTATTTTGATACGAATTTACATTATTTTAGATGTATTTTGTATATATACTTTTATATGTATTTACATCATTTTATGTGTATTTTGTATATATATTTTCATAGAAATTTACGTTATTTTATGTGTATTCGTATATATATTTTGATACAAATTTACTTTATTTTATGTGTATTTTGCATATCTCTTTCAATACAAATTTACCTTATTGTATGTGCATTTTGTATATATATTTTAATACAAATTTAATTATTTTACATATATATATATATATATATATATATATATATATATATATATATATATATATATATATATATATATATATATATATATATATATATATATATATATATATATATATTAATAAAAATATGCGTTATTTTATTTGTATTTTGCATCTTTATTTTCATACAAATTTACATAATTTTATTGATATTCTGTTTATCAATTTTAATACGATTTTACATTATTCTATGTGTATATTGTATATAATTTTTATACATATTTACATTATTTAATATATATTTTGAATATATATTTTTATACAAATTTAAGTTATTTTATGTATATTTGTTTATTTATTTTCATACAAATTTACAATATTTTATGGGCATTTTGTATACATATTTCAAAACAGATTTTCCTAATTCTATGTGTATTTTGTATATCTATTTTCATGCAAATTTAAATTATTTCTGGGTATTTTTGTTTATATATTAATACAAATTTTAGTTATGTTATGTGTGTTTTGTGAATCTATTTTCACACAAATTTATATTATTTTACTTGTATTTTGTTGATTTATTTTGATACGAATTTACATTATTTTATGTGTACTTTGTATATATATTTTTATACGTTCTTACATTATTTAATGTGTATTTTAAATATATATTTTTATACATATTTATGTTATTTTATGTGTATTTGTATACATATTTTCATACAAATTTTTATTACTCTATGTGTATTTTGTATATATATTTTATTACAAATTTACCTTATTTCATGTTTATTTTGTATATTTATTTTCATTAAAATTTAAATTATTTTATGTGTATATTTGTATTTGTATTTACGTTACTTTATGTGTATTTTCTATATATATATATATATATTTTCATTCAAAACTACATTATTTTATAGGTATTTTGTTTATTTATTTCGATACGAGTTTAGATTATTTCAAATGTATTTTGTATACATATTTTTATACGCATTTAAATTATGTAATATGTGTTTTGTATATATAATTTTATATAAATCTATTTAATTTTATGTGCATTTGTGTTGTTGTTTTTATACAAATCTAATTATTTTATATGTATTCTATATTTTTTTAATACAAATTTGCCTTATTTTATGTGTATTTTGTATATTTATTTTCATACAAATTTTAATTGTTTAAAGTGCATTTTTGTACATATATTTTTTATAGAAATTTGGGTTATTTTATATGTATTTTTTATATATTTTTTCATACAAATTTACATTATTTTATTTGTATTTTGTTTATTTATTTTGATACGAATTTACATTAATATATGTGTATTTTGTATATATTTTTTATACGTATTTACATTATTTAATGTGTATTTTGTTCATATATTTTTATACAAATTTACGTTATTTTATGTGGATTTGTTTGAATATTTTAATACATATTTACATTATTTTATGTATTTTGTATATATATTTCATTTAAAATTTTGATTTTTTTTATTGTATATCTATTATCAAACAAATTTAAATTACTTCTGTGTATTTTTGTATATAGTTTTATACAAATTTACGTTATCTGATGTGTATTTTGTTTATTTATTTTGATACGAATTTACATTCTTTAATGTGTATTTTGTATATATATTTTTATACGTATTTACATCATTTTATGTGTATTTTGTATATATATTTTTATAGAAACTTACGTTATTTTATGTGTATTCGTAAATATATTTTGAAACAAATTTACATTGTTTTAAGTTTATTTTGCATATCTATTAAATACAAAGTTACCTTATTGTATGTGCATTTTGTATATTTTTTTAATACAAATTTAATTATATTATGTGTATTTTTGAATATATATTTAAAAAAAAAATATGCATTATTTTTTGGGCATCTTGCATCTTTATTTTTAAGAAATTTACATTATTTTACTAATATTATGTGTATTTATCTTGATACGATTCTACATTATTCTATGTGTATTTTGTATATATTTTTTTATACATATTTACATTATTTAATGTATTTTGTATATATATTTTATACAAATTTACGTTATTTTATGTGTATTTGTTTATATATTTTCATACAAATTTATATTATTTTTTGTGTATTTTGCATATGTATTTCAATACAAATTTTTCCTAATTTTATGTAACTTTTGTATATCTATTTTCATAGAAATTTAAATTATTTTTGTGTATTTTCGTTTATATTTTTATACAAATTTTAAGTTTTTTATGTGTATTTTGTATATTTATTTTCCTACAAATGTACATTCTTTTATTGGAATTTTGTTCATTTTTTTATACGAATTTACATTATTAAAGGTGTATTTTGTATATATATTTTTGTACGTATTTACATTATTTTATGTGTATTTTGTATATATATACTTTCATAGCAATTTACGTTATTTTATGTGTATTCGTATATATATATTTTGATACAAATTTACATTATTTTATGTGTCTTTTGCATATCTATTTCAATTCAAATTTAACTTATTGTATGTGCATTTTGTACATTTATTTTAATACAAATTTAATTATTTTATGTGTATTTTTATATATATATTTTTATACAAATATGCGTTATATATAGGTATTTTGCATCTTTATTTTCATAAAAATTAACATTATTTTATTGATATTCTGTGTATTTAGTTTGATACGGTTTGACATTATTCTACGTGTATTTTGTATATAACTTTTATACATATTTACATTATTTAATATATATTTTGTATATATACTTTTATACAAATTTACGTTATTTTATGTGTATTTGTTTATATATTTTGATAAAATTTACAATATTTTATGGGTATTTTGTATATATATTTCAAAACAAATTTACTTAATATTATGTTTATTTTTTATATCTATTTTCATACAAATTTAAATTATTTCAGGGTATTTTTGCATATATCTTGATAGAAATTTTAGTTATGTTATGTGTATTTTGTAAATATATTTTCACTCAAATTTATATTATATTATTGGTATTTTGTTGATTTATATTGATACGAATTTACATTATTTTATGTGTACTTTGTATATATATTTTTATACGTATTTACATTATTTAATGTGTATTTTGAATATATGTTTTTATACAAATTTATGTTATTTTATGTGTATTTGTATATATATTTTGATACAAATTTACATTATTTTATGTGTATTTTGTATATATATTTCATTACAAAATTACCTTATTTTATGTTTATTTTGTATATTTATTTTCATTCAATTTTAAATTATTTTATGTGTATATTTGTATTTGTATTTACGTTATTTTAAGTGTATTTTCTCTCTCTCTCTCTCTCTCTCTCTCTCTCTCTCTCTCTCTCTCTCTCTCTCTCTCTCTCTCTCTCTCTCTCTCTCTCTCTCTCTCTCTCTCTCTCTCTCTCTCTCTCTCTCTCTCTCTCTCTCTCTCTCTCTCTCTCTCTCTCTCTCTCTCTCTCTCTCTCTCTCTCTCTCTCTCTCTCTCTCTCTCTCTCCTATTACCCAACACTCTGCTCTGCTAAGTGTTATTTCTGATTCATTACATTCCATCACCCTCACCTCACACACTTGCTTTCCTTCGCTGTACTAACCCCATACATCTCACAACCTCACAGTGGTGCACGCAAGCTCCTTCTAAACGCTCTATACGTTTTTTTTTTTCCTATTCATTTTCCAGGAAGTGTTTATATTAGGTGCTGTTTCAGGCTGTAATTTTCCTTGTTAAACGGAAATTTCGAGGCCACCAGACGACACCCCGCTCGCCGGCCGTATTCCCAGGGGACCCTTTGTTTTACCCGGGACCCTCTGTTTCACTACGCTCCGCGGAAGGATCAGCCAATATGCCCTCAAATTTGAAACGTTGTGCTAACTGTGGCCTTCGCCAAGCTCCGCAGTACTTTAGGACAAGTAACGGGGCAAGCGAGACTTGCCGTTTCTGCATCAAGGCAGAGCAAGATGAAAGAAAAATCAAGCACCTGGAATCCACGATCCTCTCGTTAACACGGGACATGAATTATTTGGCGGAGCGAGTCACAGCGTGTAGCAGGTGTTCCTGCTCATCTACTCACGGGGGTACCTCACCCCCCCTTCCTTCCACCCCTGCTTCTCCCCATACAGCAGCCTCCCTTCTCCCGCCTGCCTCCCCCTCCTCGCTAGTGCCTTCTCCATTCACTTCCCCCTCCTCCTGCATCTCCCTCTTCCCTTCCACTCCTCCAGCCGCTTCTCTCCTCTCCTCCCCTCTCCCCTCTCCTCACCCGACATCTCCCCTCTCCACACCCGCCATACTTCCCTTCCCTTCTGCCGCCGCTGACTCTCATTCATTACCCCCCTCTTCTCTTTCCTCCACCTCTTCCCTCCCTTCCGTCTCTTCCTGCTCTTCCTCGCATTCTCTCTCCTTGTCCTCCCCCACATCACCTCCCCCCTCCTCTGCTACCGCTACCTCCCCCGCCTCCTCCTCCTCCCCCGCCTCCCTCCCTCTCCCCTCCTCCTCCCACCCCTCCTCCCCTGCCTCCACCACCACCTCCGCCACCACCTCAGCCACCTCCACCACCCTTCGACGTCATCCCCTTCATCTCTCTCCATCTTCCACTCATCGTCCTCCTCCTCCTCCTCCTCCTCCTCCTCCTCCTCCTCCTCCTCCTCTCCTGCTACCGCCCCTCCCTCTCCTCCTGTAGCGGCTTCCCCTCCGTCTACTGACAAAGTTAATAAGAGGAAAGTACTGGTGGTTGGGGACTCTCAAGTCAGGTTCCTTGACAGGTACTTTTGTTCAAGGGATAAGGAAAATAGGCTTCGAGTGTGCTTTCCCGGGGCAGGCATCCAGCACGTATCTGACAGAATGTAGGAAATTTTAGCAGGGGAGGGGACACAGCCAATCGTCTTCTGCAGTATCGGTGGTAATGACATCAGTAAGGTGGGTAGCGAAGAGATATTTCGGCGCTTCAGGGAATCGTTTGCTAGAGTGAGGGACTTCGGGGGGGTGCCGGCTGTTTGTGGGGTTTTGCCGAGGAGGGGGGTGGGAGAGGGATGGCTTTCCAGAGCCTTAGCAGTAAACAGCAGGCTGGCGGCCCACTGTAAGCGAAATGGTTGGCTTTTCCTTGACAATTGGGACCTCTTCTACAATAAAGGCACCTTGTATGCCAAGGATGGCGTGCACCTGTCACTCCAAGGGGTGGAGGTTCTCGCAGACTCCCTCGAGCGATCACTTGGCACCCTACAGAATTTTTTAGAGTAGGCGAGGGGGGAGGGCCTGTCAATGCATCGCAGACTGGGACTAGGGGGCGCAGGAGAAATCGAAAGGATATAATAAAGGATGGGCTAACGGCTTATTACACCAACAGTAGGAGTCTCAGGAACAAGATAGATCTACTGAGGGGGAAAGCATGTGTCGAGAAATTCGACATTATAGCTATCACGGAAACATGGGTGGATACTGCCAACAAAAACTTCATGTCTGAGTATGAAATAGATGGTTACCAGATGTTTCACAAAGATAGAAAGGGAAGAAGGGGAGGGGAGGTGGCACTTTATGCTAAAGACACACTTAAATGTTCCGCTAACAACTCTATTCAAACAAATGGCGACTCAGAATCAGTTTGGGTGGACGTCCACAAAGGGAAAGACAAACTAATTCTAGGGGTTCTTTACAGGCCACACAACCTCAGCAGGCAGGACACTGATATATTACTACAAGAGGTAGGCAGGGCGAGCAGGAGCAAAAATGTCTGCATAATGGGGGATTTTAACTATAGGAATATAGATTGGGAAGGCGTGGTGGGTGATCTAGAGTCTGAGGATTTTCTGAAAGTAATACAAGATAATTTTCTCAAGCAGGCAGTAACAGAGCCCACCAGGGGTAACAACATTCTGGACTTGGTCTTAACTAACACCGAGTATATGATCAGCGAGCTAGATGTTGGGGGAGAATTAGGTGGCAGTGATCACAAGGAAATTAGGTTTAAATTAGACTGGGCGGTGACCCATGAACTCAACCCTGTGTTGGTGCCCGACTTTAGAAGAGCTGATTATGAGGGGCTGAGAAGACACCTTGAGGAGGTAAATTGGGAAACCTTAGGGCTGGATGAGGGCCAGATCTCAGGGCTGGAACCGGAAAGACAGGGGAACCAAGTAGAAATGACCTACAATAATTTAGTTAGAGAAATTGCAGAGGGTCAGAGACAGCATATCCCTTACCAAGCACGTAGGAAGGAAAATAACGACCCCAAATGGATGACCCGCAGACTCAAGCATGAAATAGGCTTGAAGAGAGGAATTTATAGGAAAATAAAGAACGGAGAGATTCACCTCAGGGGTAGGTATGTTGAGCTAGCCAGGTCGGTGAAGAAGAACACCCGCCTAGCAAAAAGAAATTATGAGATTAGGGTAGCCAACGAGGCCAAGAGCGATCCCAAGGGCTTCTTCAAATTGTACAGGACGAAAACAAGGGACAGAATTGGACCGTTGAAAACAAACACGGGTGAGCTCGTTGAGAATGGAGAAGATATGAGCCAAATGATGAATGACTATTTCCTCTCAGTTTTCACGCAAGAAAATCTAACAACCATTCCGGAGAGAGTTCAGATATATGAGGGTGACGAGAACGACAAGTTGAGGGATGTGATCATCACTAGGCAAGTAGTCCAAGATGAGATTGGTAGGTTGAAAAAAAACAAATCGCCGGGCCCAGACGAAGTATTCCCAAGGGTTCTGAAAGAGTGCAAGGAAGTCCTTAGTGGCCCTCTTGCCGATATCTTTAAGATGTCGGTAAATACTGGGTATGTGCCCAATCAATGGAAAGCAGCTAATGTGACGCCGATTTTCAAAAAGGGAGACAAGTCAGCCACCTCAAACTATCGCCCAATTAGCTTAACATCAGTTGTAGGAAAGATGTTAGAGTCAATTATAGCCCGTAGCATTCTGGACCATCTAGAAAAGCATAATTTAATTCATGATTCACAACATGGGTTCACAAAGGGTAGGTCTTGCCTTACTAACCTGTTGTCCTTCTACACTAAAGTAATCGAGGCGGTTGACAGAGATGAAAACTATGACATATTATATCTAGATTTCAGTAAAGCGTTCGACAAAGTCCCTCATCACCGGCTATTACTAAAACTACAGGCTCATGGCGTAGATGGGAAAGTTTTGAACTGGATCAGGGCGTGGCTTAGTGGTAGGAAGCAGAGAGTGTAAATCAATGATAGGAAATCTGAATGGGGCAGTGTTACGAGTGGAGTCCCGCAGGGGTCGGTGTTGGGTCCTCTGCTTTTTATTATTTACATCAATGACTTGGACACAGGAATTAGTAGCGATGTCAGTAAGTTCGCAGATGATACCAAGATCGGTAGAGTAATCCAATCAGACAGGGACGCTAGCGTTCTCCAGGATGAGCTTGACAGACTATATGATTGGGCGGGGAAATGGAAGATGGAATTCAATGTCGGGAAGTGTAGCATTCTGAGTGTAGGTAGGAATAATCCCTAACACAATTACTCCTTAAATGACACTCCTCTAAGCAGGTCTGGGCGTGAGAGAGACTTAGGAGTACTAGTGAGCGCTGACCTCCGTCCTAGGGCTCAATGCATTCAGGCTAAAAATCGGGCAAACAGAGTACTAGGTTTCATCTCAAGGAGCGTGAGCAATAGGAGCGCTGAAGTCATCCTCAAACTTTACGTAGCACTAGTTAGACCTCATCTCGATTATGCAGTTCAGTTCTGGTCCCCCTACTATAGAATGGATATCAAGATGTTAGAATCTGTACAGAGGAGGATGACAAAGATGATTCAGGGGGTGAGAAACTTGCCTTATGAAGACAGGCTGAAGCAGTTAAATCTACACTCTCTAGAAAGGCGAAGGGTGCGAGGAGACTTGATCGAAGTTTATAAATGGATGAAGGGATTTAATAAAGGGGATGTCAATCAAATTTTGAGAGTGAAAGAGCCAGGTAGGACGCGTGACAATGGTTTTAAGTTAGACAAATTCAAATTCAACAAAGACATAGGCAAGAATTGGTTCACCAATAGAGTGGTGGACGAATGGAACAGACTTGGGAGCCATGTTGTGGGTGCCAATACCATAGATACATTCAAGAAGAGGTTAGATAAAGCCATGGATGGTGAGGTAAGGTGGGGTTGAGTGTACAGGAGCTGCCTTGTATAGGCCAACCGGCCTCTTGCAGACTCCTTACGTTCTTATGTTCTTATGTTCTCTCTCTCTCTCTCTCTCTCTCTCTCTCTCTCTCTCTCTCTCTCTCTCTCTCTCTCTCTCTCTCTCTCTCTCTCTCTCTCTCTCTCTCTCTCTCTCTCTCTCTCTCTCTCTCTCTCTCTCTCTCTCTCTCTCTCTCTCTCTCTCTAACGTGACACCGATTTTCAAGAAAGGAGACAAAAAAGTACCAGGTAATTACAGGCCCATTAGTCTAACTTCGGTTGTAGGTAAGCTACTTGAGGGCATAATTAGAGACAAAATTGTGAATTACCTTGAAAGCCACTCATTGATTGGGGACTCACAACATGGCTTCCGAAACCAAAGATCCTGCCTATCAAACCTATTAACCTTTTATAACGACCTCTTCACTGTTTATGACGTAACCAAATCACTGGACGTAGTCTATCTTGATTTCCAGAAAGCGTTTGATAAAGTCCCGCATCATAAATTACTTTACAAATTAAAGCAAATAGGTACTGACGGTCAAGTAAACCAATGGATCGCGAATTGGTTGAGGAACAGACAACAAAGAGTAGTGATTGACGGATTTAACTCAGAGTGGGCGCCTGTCACTAGTGGCGTCCCTCAGGGCTCGGTCCTTGGCCCAGTGCTCTTCATTATTTACATCAACGACGTGGATGTTGGACTCAATAACCGCATTAGTAAATTTGCAGACGACACAAAGATTGGCAACTCGGTTCTCACTGACGAAGACAGGCAAAGCCTCCAAGAGGATTTGCACAAAATTTCAACTTGGTCGGATAGATGGGAATGCCCTTTAACGTAGACAAGTGGCAGGTGCTTAATGTTGGTACGTGGAATAAGTAGTTCGAATTCGAATTGCGGGGCGTTTAAGTCAACTGCGTTCAATTCGTCAAAGTCGTGGGGTTCAATATCGCGTGAATGGTCAAATTCTCACAGCACGGCATCGATGCAGCAAATAAAGCGCACAGAAGGTTTGGCTTCTTTAAAAGAACCTTTGTATTCAAGAATAAAGATGTAATACTCCCGCTCTACAACAGTTTAGTCAGACCCCACTTGGAATATGCGGTACAGTTTGGTCTCCCCACCATGCAAAGGATATTGCTAAATTAGAAGGTGTTCAGCGTCGGGCAGCGAAAATGATCCCTTCCTTGCGCAACAAATCCTACGAAGAAGGCTTTCTACCCTTAACATGTTCTCTCTTGAAACGTCGCCTCCGAGGAAAACTGATCGAATGTTTTAAAATACTTAATGGTTTCACGAATGTAGACAGATCAACATTGTTTATGATCGATGACACTTTGCGCACGAGGAACAATGGCGTAAAACTCAGATGTAGACAAGTAAATTCAGACTGCACCAAATTTTTCTTCACCAACGTTGTAGTGCGAGAATGGAATAAGCTTCCACCGTCAGTGGTCCAGTGTAACACGATTGACTCCTTCAAAAATAAGCTCGACCGTCACTTCCTTCAACTTAATATCAACTAGAGTAAAAATGCAACGTTTTGGAGTCTTCTGATTAATGTAAAATCACTTAGGTTTAAGGACAGACCACCAAGTCTGGACCATGGGGTCTGTGGTCTGATTTTCTATGTAAATCTATATAATCTCTCTCTCTCTCTCTCTCTCTCTCTCTCTCTCTCTCTCTCTCTCTCTCTCTCTCTCTCTCTCTCTCTCTCTCTCTCTCTCTCTCTCTCTCTCTCTCTCTCTCTCTCTCTCTCTCTCTCTCTCTCTCTCTCTCTCTCTCTCTCTCTCTCTCTCTCTCTCTCTCTCTCTCTCTCTCTCTCTCTCTCTCTCTCTCTCTATATATATATATATATATATATATATATATATATATATATATATATATATATATATATATATATATATATATATATATATATATATATCTATATATATATATATATATATATATATATATATATATATTTTCATTCAAAATTACATTATTGTACAAGTATTTTGTTTATTTATTTCGATACGAATTTAGATTATTTCAAATGTATTTTGTAAACATATTTTTATACGCATTTAGATTATTTAATGTGTATTTTGTATATATATTTTTATTCAAATTTACTTTATTTTATATGCATTTGTGTTGTTTTTTTATACAAATTTACATTATTTTATGTGTATAATGTATTTTTTAATACAATTTGGCCTTATGTATGTGTATTTTGTATATTTATTTTCATACAAATTTAAGTGCATTTTTGTACATATACTTTTTAAGAAATTTGCGTTATTTTATATGTATTTTGTATATATTTTTCCATTCAAAGTTATATTTTTTTATTGGTATTTTGTTTATTTATTTTGATACTAGTTTACATTATTATATGTGTATTATGAAAGGGCTGTAATAACCTGCGACTCCCAAGAAAGACCGTACCTTGTCCGCAGACGTTGGCTGAGGGAACTCGGCAATAGCTTTTATTTTGTCGTCCACTGTGTGGATGCCGAATTCGTCCACGACATGCCCCAAGAACTTGATCCGAGGCTTTAAGAATTCACATTTGGTGATTTTGAGCTTTAATCCGACCTCTTGAAGTCTGTGTAGGACTGATTTTAGTGTATCCATGTGTGCATGCACGTCTTTACTTGCTATGATGATGTCGTCTAAATACACATAGACAGAGTTGCCCAGCAAGTCACCGAAAATACTGTTCATTGTCCTTTGGAAGGTCAAGGGAGCTCCTTTGAGCCCGAATGGCATCCTCGTCCACTCATAGTGGCCATGAGGCGTGCTGAAAGCCGTTATTTCACGTGACTCGGGGGCCATGGGCAGTTTCCAGTAGCCACTGACCAGATCAAGACTCGTACAGACTTTATTTCCTCTACCGAGACACATCAGAAGATCTCTAAGAACGGGAAGCGGAAAATGATCATCCACGGTCGCGTTGTTCACACTCCGGAAATCAATCACAGGACGAGAAGAACCGTCTCTCTTTGGAACCAGAAACAAGGGTGAATTCCACGGGGAATTCGATTCTTTGATGACACCTTGTTCTAACATTTCCGATATAAGTTGCTGCACAACCTCCCTCTGACTGTGGGGGAGCTTGTTCGCATTGATATATACAGGATTGGTATTGAGTTTTAACTTAATGTGGTGTTCAGCACACTGCGTAACGCCAAGCGGCTCTCTAGGTAGAGCAAGCGCCCCCCTATAATGTTCCAGTAGCTGGACTAAGGTTGGCTTAATTTCGGAATAGTGTGCAACTTTTAGGAATGCCTCTAAACTAGCTGTGTCTTGTTCGTCAGAAGCCTGACACGCCGAGGTTATGCCTGAGACTTGGGCTGAAGGGTATTCAGCTGGCTCCGGGGAGACATTACTCCCATACACTAGACACTGGCATAATCTAACACCGTGTTTTAAGGATACAGGGGATCCAGACGTGTTTATTACCAATGCCTCTGCAATACCTCCCTCATTGACTGTAGCGAGAGTTACCTCCACCGTCATCCGGTGTATGTGAGGTGCTCCGTCGATACACACATCACTGCCCGTTGGAGGGGTGTTAGGTAACTGGATATTAACAAGTTTTGCAGCCCGATCCGGAACTATTTGAGGACCTTCTACGACTGCCGTTACTGTCCGCCACAAGTCTATAATGTTCTCGTTTGATTTCACCGTAAGAGGTAACACTTGGGCAGTAGCAGACCCTAAGTTTGTGATGGGTTGGTCATTCTCTCTCTCTC
>NW_026112244.1:135000-152500 GCF_024679095.1 Eriocheir sinensis
ACCCGACAAAAAAGTTCTGATCCTCTCCTGGACGTAAGCTGTTTATTGGATGCTGCTAATTGTAGGCTCACGGCGAGGCTCTCGTTGGCATGAACCGTTGACTTAGTTGTTACTCATCTTTGGACGCCGCGCTGCTGCTGTTGTGTTTGTTGTTTATAAGAGGAATGGAATGCAATAGTGTGTTGATACGGATTTGTAATGGAGAAACTTAGGGTTTTATATTTATTTTTAAAGGAGTCTTCGTAAAAATAGGTAGAGAAGGATTTGAATAGAAGGTAAAATGGTGATAATAGGGATTCGATGTGAGAAAATATAGGGTTTTATCAGCACTTGTTTTTCTAGGGACCAGCTGTTAGTTATGTGATGGCGCTGGCAAGTGTTTAAAGTGGAGCCATCTTGCCCCTCACACAGCTACGACCCCCCACGAACACACAAACATCCCTCTCATTCTTCCCACCACACACAGTCATCTTTGCCACCACTAATGAGGCTCGTTAATTACCCTGACTCATTAATTGCTCCTTCTCGTTGATCACCTTTACCTGTGCCTAACGAAGAAGGGTTAGCCATGTGTACAGGTAATGGTCCCAAGGCTAATTAATAAACGCACCTGCCCGAGAGAGAGGTTTTAAACCATAAGAAAGGCAAGTGACAAGAATAAAGAAATTAAAAAAAAAGAGAAAAGATATCAGGATTATAAGAAAAGGGGACGTGAAAAGGAAAGGAAAAGAGAGAGAGAGGAGGAGGAGGAGGAGAGGAGGAGGAGGATACCTGAGCATGTCACAGAGGAGAAATTTACCTGAGTTTTTCGTAATTAAGACACACAGGTAAAGGCTTAATGGTGGCCGGGTAACGAGGGCAGCTGTACTCTCTCTCTCTCTCTCTCTCTCTCTCTCTCTCTCTCTCTCTCTCTCTCTCTCTCTCTCTCTCTCTCTCTCTCTCTCTCTCTCTCTCTCTCTCTCTCTCTCTCTCTCTCTCTCTCTCTCTCTCTCTCTCTCTCTCTCTTCCACTTCCTCGTCCTCTTCCTCCTCTTTCATCTATTGCTTTTATTCTTCCTCCTCTTCCACTTCATCCGCTTTCTCCTCCTCCTCCTCCTCCTCCTCCTCCACCTTCCCCTCCTCCTCCTCTTCATCCTCATCTTCTTTCTCTTCCTCTTGTATGAATCCCATGCAAACAAACCGTTTTTTTCCTTACTCACACACACACACACACACACACACACACACACACACACACACACACACACACACATGACCCGGAATAGAGAGAGAGAGAGAGAAGAAAAAGGGAGAGAAAAAAGACATGAATACACAAGCTTTGAATGTGATCTTAGTAACGAAGGCAATCAATAGAGAGAGAGAGAGAGAGAGAGAGAGAGAGAGATGCGTAAATAATTAAATGCAATATGAATTAAACACTGATAGACAGATAGATAAATAAATAATATTATAGCAAGAGAAATAGACTGATTGATAATTAAACAGACAACAACAGAGAGACACAAGTTTACGTGTGTGTGTCTGTGTGTGTGTGTGTGTGTGTGTGTGTGTGTATTTACCTAGTTGTATTTACCTAGTTGTAGTTTTACAGGGCCTGGGCATTATGCTCGTGTGGTCCCGTCTCCGTGTCTGCATTTATCCAACTTATCTTTAAAGCTTTGCACACTCCTCGCTGATACTGTATCCTCGCTCAGACTGTTCCAAACCTCTACATTTCTTTGCGGGAAGCTATACTTCTTAGTGTCTCTCAAGCATCTCCCCTTTCTCAATTTTTTACTGTGTCCTCTTGTATTTCTGCTTATGTTTCCTTCTGTTAGTAGCAGTTCTTCATTATCTACTTCATCTATTTTGTTTAATAATTTATAAATTTGGATTAGGTCTCCCCTTTCTCTTCTTTGTTCCAGTGTTGTTAAGTTCATTTCCTTTAATCTTTCCTCGTATATTAATCCTCCAACTCTGGGACCATTTTGATGCCATCCTCTGTATTCTTTCTAGTTTCTTTATATGCTTCTTCTTATGGGGGGACCACACTACCTCTGCATATTCTAATTTTGGTCTAATCATGGTAGTGATTAGCCTTCTCATCATGTCCTTGTCCATGTAGCTAAATGCTACTCCAATATTTCTCACCAAGTTATATGTCTCTAAAGATCCGATTTATATGACTCTCTGGTTGATTATCATCCTCATCACTACTCCCAGGTCTCTCTCTTCATGCACTTTTTAATGTTTCACCATTTCCCATTTTGTATATCCAGATTGGTCTTGTTTCACTTTTACCCATTTCCATAACATGACATTTTTCACATTAAATTCCATCTCCCAATCCATACTCCATTTCCAAATTTTGTATAGGTCTTCTTGCAATATTTCACAATCTTCTTTGTTTCTTATATGTTTTTGTAATTTAGCGTCATCAGCAAACAGGTTTATGTAGCTATTAACTCCTTCAGCCATGTCATTTACATATACCAGGAAGATTATCGGTGCTAATACTGAACCCTGTGGTACTCCGCTTTCTACATTTCTCCATTCTGATTTTATGTCCTTGACCACAGTTCTCATCTCCCTTCCCATTAGGTAGCTTGCCATCCATTTTTTCATATTTCCTTTCAATCCTCCTTTATTTTCCAGTTTCCATAATAGTCTTGTGTGTGGAACTTTGTCAAAGGCCTTTTCAAATCTAGATAAATACAATCAACCCATCCATCCCTTTCCTGAGTTCTGTCTATCACTCTTGAGTAAAACTGAGTAAGTTTGTAACACATGATCAGCCCTTTGAAATCCATATTGTTTGCTGGTAATTAACTTATGCTCTTCTAGAAATTTAGTCCACTGCTTCTTTATTATTTTCTCACATATTTTGCACAAAACACTTGTCAGGGATATGGGTCTGTAGTTTGAAGGTTCATCTTTCCTTCCACTTTTATATAGAGGGACCACTTCAGCCCTTCTCCACTCCTTGGGCACCGTACCTGTTGCTACTGAACATCTAATGATGTCGTATATTGAACAATTAATTCATCTCTACATTTTTTAAAATATTCCCAGAAACTCCATCCGGTCCTACTGCTTTTCCCTCTTCTAGTTCTCCCAGTAATTTATGGATCTCTTCTTTGTTTACCATAATCTCTTCCATATGAACTTCTATTTTATTCTCTTGGCGCAATAAAGATTGTTTCTTTGGTAAGACTTGCTGGAATTTTCTATTTAATAACTCTGCCATACCTTTAGGGTCATTGACCTCCACATTCCGTCTCTCAGTCTTTCTATTGTTTCTTTCGGTTTAGTCTTCCCATTTATAAATCTGTAAACAACTTGGGCTGTTCTTTGCATTTTACCACCATATCCTTCTCATATCCCTGTTCTTCTTCTTTCCTTATTTTCACATATTCATTTCTCGCCATTCTGACGGCTTCTGTGTTTCTTTGATTCTTCCTTCGTTTTAGTCTTTTCCATGCTTTGTCCCTTTTTCTTTTGCGTTTGCACATTTGGCATTAAACCAGTCCTTCCTACCCTTAACTTTGGGTCTATATACGGGTACATATTTTTTGACACCAGTGTTATAGGCTTCCATAAAGATATCATACTTTTCTTGTACTTTATTTTTTCTCAGTAACTCATCCCATTCCACTTTCTTGTAAAACTTCCGAAGGTTTTCCATGTCTGTCTTAATATAGTTTAGCCTGTTTGATTTGTAGGATTCATCCTCTTTAGTAACCTCCACTTCTGTATCAATCTCTATGGTTACATGATCACTCTTGCCCAGTGGACATCCATACCTTAGTTCATCCTTGATGTATATTCCTTTTGTTAGTACTAGGTCCAGTCTTGCCGGTTCATCGTCACTTCTATATCTTGTATGTTCATTCACTCTTTGTATCATAAGATTCTCCATCATCAATCTTAGGAATCTATCTCCCCATGCGTTATCTCCACTATTACTCTCGAATGTCTCCCAGTCAATCTCTTTACAATTGAAGTCACCAACTAGCATAACTTTTTTGTCTTCCTTTAGCATTTTGCTTAAGCTCTGTATAGTGTCATTGATCATAGTGTCGTGCTCTTCCTTACCACGAGTTTGTTCTGGGTGGTACATATGCAGTTATAATTGTCAACCTTTCCTTGTTTTGGTTTCCACATTTACTTTCGCAATTTCAGCTTTACCTTCACCGTATTCTACCACTTTTACTGTTAACTCCTTTTTGTCATTATCATCCTCCACCTCCCACTTAGCCCATTCTCTCTTTCCTCCATATCTCATAGTTTTTAGTTATCTCTAATTTACAAGCTTCGTTCAGTTTGTTTTCCGTTAAGCATACGATCATTGGTTCGTTCTCATTTATGAAATCTTGAAGTTCACATTTTCTAGTTATTAATCCATCTACGTTTGTATACATCACTCTTAAACATTTACTCTTATCTATCTTTTCTAACTTTCGTTCTTCTTTATCCTCTCTCTTGTGTACCACTTTCTGACTCGGTCCCTACTATTCTCCAAAAATATCTCCTTTTCTTCCACAGATCTTTCATTATTCTTCTCCTTTGCCTCTGCTAGTAGTTCGTTCCATTTCTTCTTTCTTCTTCATTTCTATTTTTCTTTATGTATATATCCTTGCAATCTTCTGTTTCCTTTAATTTAGTTGTTCTGTACAAAATATCCTCAGCCGCCTTCTGTGATCTTAACTTTATTTTTATTGGCCTGGTCTTTCCTTCTGTGTAAGGACCCATCCTGTGGATTTCCTCCACCTCTTCCTCAATACTTTGTTGCTCGTCATCATTTAAATTTTTTAGTAGGTCCTTAATTGATTTCAATTCCTCTTTATCTCTTTTGGGCTTATATGTGATCGTCTTTTCCTTCAAGCCAAATACTATCACACTCTTCTTCTTGTCTGCAACTTCCCTGACTACTTCTTCATTTTTCTTTATTACCTTAACCACTTCCTTTTCTACATCTTCCTTATCTTCTTTCATTTGTTGCTGGATTACCTCTCTAAGATTCACGTTTGCTTTCTTACTCTCCACTTTCCAGGTCTTCATTTCACCCAATACCTCCTCCCTGACTCTTTTCTCCTCCTGGGTGACTAATTTCTTTAAACTTTCATTTTCCTTTATAATCTCTCCCAGTCCATCTTTCATCGACTTTTCATATTCTGCCACTTTTCCCTTCAACTCTTCATTCTCTTTGATCAGTTGCTTCTCCCGTTCCTCCAATCCCCGAACCCTAGCTTTAAGGTCTCTATGGAATTCCCAATTCTGGGATTCCTCCATCTCTCTGTTTTTTATCATTCCGATCCACTTGTCCAGTTTTCTTTCCAGCATTAACATTCTTTTGTAAATAGTTGTCTCCCGGCTGGCGAAGCCAGAGAATGCCCTATTTTGTTCAGTTTCTTCATCACTGCTTCCGTACCTTCCTTCTGCACCTCGTGACGGTGTTGACCACGTTAACTGCTCCTCCTCTCTGCTCATCATTCCGGAATTCACTTATTGGAGACGGGAACCGTCTGTGTGTGTGTGTGTGTGTGTGTGTGTGTGTGTGTGTGTGTGTAAGGATGACTTTTTTTTCTTTTTTCTTTTTGTATTTATCTTATTTTTGTCTACATTTATTTATCTCCATCACCACCACCACCATCACCACCACTAGCACCACCACCACCGTCATCACCACCACCACCATCATCACCACCGTCAGCACCACCACCACCATCACCACCACCACCATCACCACCACCACCGTCATCACCACCACCACCACCACCACCGTCAGCACCACCACCATCATCACCACCACCACCATCACCACCACCACCATCACCACCACCACCGTCATCACCACAACCACCACCACCGTCATCACCACCACCACCATCATCACCACCGTCATCACCACCACCATCATCACCACCACCGTCATCACCACCACCACCACCACCACCACCACCATCATCACCACCACCGTCATCACTACGACCGTCATCACCACCACCACCACCACCTCACCAAGACTTGGATTACCTGTCCTTGAGGTTAATTAAGTCGGTGTGAGGCCGCCGATCACCTGGCGACCCTCATTATGGCGACGCCCAGGTGTAGGAGACGTGCCTGCGTCCTGGTGGAGGAGGAGAAGGAGGCGGAGGAAAAGGAGGAGGAGGAGGAGGAGGAGGAGGAGGAGGAGGAGGAGGAGGAGGAACACAAAGAAATACAAAGGAAGAACAAACAACAGCAGACCTTATGGTCCTTACGAGGCTGTTTGTGACAAGCTACACTATCTATCTAATCAAAGGTGGAAGACGAAGGATAGCAAGGGCAAAGGCTGGAGGGATGGGGGGGGGGGGCCCCCCCATCCCTCCAGCCAAAACTGACAAGAAAGGAAGTAGAACCATGCAGCATGGAAAAACTGCATGGAAATTATGTAGGAAAGAATGATAACGCCTCCACCCTGTCTGTTCTCTATTTCATGACTAAAAATGGTATAACTCAGTAATCAATACTGCGCAATGGAATCTCTATTTGAAGTGTCTATCCAAGATTCTGCGACTCCGGTGATGTGATAATGATTTGTAGCTGCGAGTGCTTCTAAGTCTTCAAATTTGTTACGTAGGCTACGAGCGTTTATATAACAAGCTTTAAGTTAATTCGAGTCGGGGGTTGCGCGGGTTCAGTGCTTCCTCACGGTGGAGCTGCTGATGTTCTCACCTTGGCGTTTTTTGGCTTTCGAAGAGCCACTTGGTCACAGAGCAGCCTCCCGAAACGGGCTGCTCCAACAGGGTTTAAGTGGATGCCATCGGCAAGGAACAAGTCCGAATCGTAGTAAAAACTGTTCCACAAGTTAACGAACTGGACGTTTTCTTGTGAGCAAAGGGACTGAAGTCTGTTGTTCGTGCTGAAGGCCTTACTGTAAATTTGTAAAAGCTAGATTCGGCACCGACCCTCGGGAGGATTCCTGAAATTATGATGTTACTGGCATCCGCCTTTTCGTTTATACTACTTGATCATACGGCGGTATTTCTCAAGCAGTTCCTCAGAATACTCAGAAGAGGAGGAGGAGGAGGAGGAGGAGGAGGAAATGTGTCATAGGATTATTATGCATCCTTGGCTTATCGTTCCGTGTTTCAGTATTAATTCTTGACACAGTATATCTCTCTAACGTGTTTTTCTCTCTGCCCTTTATTCTTTTTATTTTAAAGTGCTTTCTTCTCCTTTTCCAATTCCTCCTCCAATTCCTCCTCCGCCTCTTCCACCTCCCATTCCTCCTCCCATTCCTCCTCCAATTCCTCCTCCTCCTCTTCCACCTCCCATTCCTCCTCCCATTCCTCCTCCAATTCCTCCTCCAATTCCTCCTCCTCCTCCTCCTCCTCCTCCTCCTCGCTATTAGCCGCCCCCAGAGGGAGATCAAAACTAACAAGAATTTATTGAAGAATTGTCATTTTTCGCTCTTCTGCCTCCTCGTGCGGCGGCGGTGGTGATGGTGGTAGTAGTAGCAGTAGGAGTAGGAAGGAGTAGGAGTAGGAGTAGGAGAAGTAGTAGTAGTAGTAGTAAGACACCGAGAAAATGGAGGAGGAGGAGGAGGAAGAATAAGAGGAGGAGGAGGAGAGGAGGATAAATGATAATGGTGATAATGATCGTTACAATGGTGATGATAGTGGAGGAGGAGGAAGAGGAAGAAGAGGAGGAGGAGGAGGAGGAGGAGGAGGAAGAGGAAGAAGAAGAGGAGGAGGAGGAGGACTTGGAATGGTGGGCGTTTCCAACTGATTAAATTTTCCTCATTGAGAGAGAGAGAGAACAAAGAAGGAATTTTACAGACTAGGAAAAAATAAAGTAAATAAATAAAATAATTGAACTCTTTTTTTTACACTTTAGTTTTATATATTTTTTGCAAACTAATTATTTATGATAATTTTTTTACATATTCTTTTATTTTTGTTGTTGTTTTTCTTCTTTTTTATTAATATTTTTCCTCTTCCTTTTTCATTATTTTCACAATTTTCTTTTATCTGTCTATTATCTCAATCTATCTTTCTGGCACTATCTTTATTTATCTCTATCTCTCTCTTTTCTTTTCTCTTTTCCTGTTATCTATTCTTATCTCTGTCTATTTATCTATCTATCTATCTGTTTCCTTGTCTGTCTTCATTATTTGATTATTTCCTCTTCCTGAACCTAAATCAATCCTCCTCCTCCTCCTCCTCTTCTTAGCAACCCTTCTTCCTTTTCTCTCTTTTCACCCTTTATCTCAATCTTTAAGTTTTCACCCTCTCCTTCTTTCCCCTACTTCCCTTCCTTCTCTTCATTCCTCCCTTCCTCCCTCACTCCTTCCCTCCCTACTCTCCCTCTTTCCTTCCTTCCTCCTTTTCCCCTCCTTCTCTTCATTCCTCCCTTCCTCCCTCACTCCTTCCCTCCCTATTCTCCCTCTTTCCTTCCTTCCCCCTTTTCCCCTCCTTCTCTTCATTCCTCCCTTCCTCCCTCAATTCTCCCTCTTCCTTCCTTCCTTTCCTCCTTCATTCCTCCTTCCTCCCTCCTTCCCCTCTCCCCTTTCCTCTTTTCCTTCTCTTCATTCCTCCCTTCCTCCCTCACTCCTTCCCTCCCTATTCTCCCTCTTTCCTTCTCCTGTCTCCCTTTTTTCACTCCTGTCCATCCCTCCACTCCTTTTTCCTCCCCTTCCTTCCCTTCTTCTCCTCTCCCTTCCCTTTCCTCTCTTCCTCTCATTTTTTATTACTCATTATCTCCCTATTTTTATCAGTTTCTTCTATCTCCCTCCCTCCCTTTTTCTCTCCTTCACCACCTCCCTTCTTCCTTTTCTTGTTCTCCCTCTCCTTCCTTCCCCTTTTCCTCTCCATCCCTCCCTTCCTCCCTCCCTCCCTCCTTCCCCTCTTCCCTTCGTCCCTCTCCCTCTCTCTCCCTTCCTCCCTCCCTCCCTTCTGTCTTCTTCACCACTCTTCCTCACCCTCTCTCCTCCTTACCTCCCTCCCTTCCCTCTTCCCTTCATCCCTCCCCATCTCCCTCCCTCCCTCTCTCGGCCGGTAAATCAAATAAGCTTCAAGGAATTGCGATACAAAAGAGATTATCCGGATTCGTCCCTTTCCGGCGCCTCTCATTGGTCCGCTGCAACCGAATCTCCCCGCCCGTCTGCCCTCACATTAACCGAACCCGGACACCCCCTTATCCCCCCCACACCCCCTTTCCCTTCTCTTGAGTCCGGATAATCGAAGGTGAGGTTATGGGTGTGGAGGTTTTGGTGGTGTGTGTGTGTGTGTGTGTGTGTGTGTGGATGTGTTTACGTCGTGGCCTATTGCGCCGGTAGGCTTCTTCCCGGTGGATCCTGATGGTCGGCCCAGCCCGTTCTAGCGCAAGCGAGTGCTTATAGTGGCGCCATCCTGCATTGGCTCATGCTGCCCTCCCGGAGCTCATCTTTAATCCTAGAATCTAAAGTCCGGGTTGATAGGTGGTGTTCTGGACAGCATGTGGGTAGTTTTAAGCCACTCGGCGGCAGCTGAAATATCCCAGCTTGGTGGCACCGGGAGGGGGTTGAACTCACGTCTTCCCGAACGCGGCTGCGTCACGCTATCCATTCAGAAGTGTGCTTGGGCTTTGGAATGTAACATGGGATGAATATATAGAAAAAATACACTTGCAAGGAAACTATCATGAAATATTATTGTCGAGAAAAAGGAAATCACTCTCTAATTCTTTCAGTAAGTTTTCGCAGGTGAAGTTGTCTCTCTTTCTCCACGCCACGGCCTCATCCATAACCTCCTCCTCCTTTCCCATCGTTCCCTGCCTGATTCATTTAAGCAGTGGTAGAGACTCATTTAAGCTGTGAGGGCAAGAACGGATTTATATTCTATCAAGATGCGGAAGAAAGAGGAAGACTTAGAAGAAGAAGAAATGGAGGAAAAGAGAATTATGAAACAAATGAACGAAGAGAATGGAAGAAAAAAAACAAGTGACCCTCCTCCTGAAACTGACCTCTCTTTTGGCCGCCCTTCTTTGGTTTTCTTTATAGGGGCAATAATTAGCTGGGGGGGTTTTCCTTAAACTGCTTCCTTTCCTATAAAAAAAAGAAAAAAAAAGTTGGTTATGCATTTGAGTAAGCGCAATGTTATCCTTATCCTTTTCTTATCCTTATTTGATGAGGCGATGACCACTACTAAAGACTGACATAGGTAGATAGATAGATTGATAGATAGGTATATGAAAATTTAAGGAATGGATGAAAAAGATGAGAAGGATAAAAAGATGAAACAGGAAGAGGAAATATATGGTAGCGTGTGTCCTAAACTAATGACTGGGCAATTCACAAGTAGAAAGTTGTCTCAGATGGGTTACAAAGATTAGAAAAGTAGGAATTCAAAGGCTTAAAATATATACACGATTGAAAGTGTTAGCAGAAATACAGGTTAAGAAGAGCTAAGTGAACTGTTGAAAGAATTATAAAACTTAAAGACGCCTGAAAAACGTAGAAAAGGTTAAATGGTGAAAAGAAGGTTGAAACGAAGGTGAAATAAGGTTAATGGAAGGTTAAATAGCGGTTTATAAAAAGGTCAAACAGAAGGTTAGAATACTTACGAAATAGTGGAAGTTAATCGTGTTAGAGGAAGTTAAAAGTTGTCTTAAAAAAATAGGTTTAAAAAGATTACAAGAAATTGGTTGAATATCATGATACAAATAGAAAGTTTAAAAGTGTAAAAATAAATAGAAGTTTAACAATGATGAAGAAAAAGGTTGGAAAGAATGATTAAAGGAAGAGTGAAAAGAAAGTTGAAAAATAGAAAATGGAAAAGAGTAAAAAAAAGATTAAAAAAGAGAGAAGGGAAAAGAGTGAAAAGTTTAAAAAAGAGAACAGGGAAGAGAATGAAAAGGTGGAAAAAAGAGAAAAGGGAGAGAGTGAAAAGAAAGTGGAAAAAAATAAAAGTGAAGAGAGTGAAAAGCAAGTTGAAAAAAGAAAAGTGAAGAGTACAAAGAAGACTGAACAAAGAAATAAAATGGGAAAGAATAGTGAAAAAAGTTGAAAAAAAGAGAAAAGCGAAAACAAGAGTGAAAAGGTTAAAAAAAGGTTAAATGGCTTGCAAAATAGTAGAAGGTTAAAAGAAGAAGAGAACAAAAAAAATAAAAAAAATAGAAGGTTAAAAGAAAGTAGGAGAAAAAATAGTAAATAGTAGACAAAACAAGAGAAAAAGGAAAACTGATCGAATGTTTTAAAATACTTAATGGTTTCACGAATGTAGACAGATCAACATTGTTTATGATCGACGACACTTTGCGCACGAAGAACAATGGCGTAAAACTAAAATGTAGACAAGTAAATTCAGACTGCACCAAATTTTTCTTCACCAACGTTGTAGTGCGAGAATGGAGTAAGCTCCCACCTTCAGTGGTCCAGTGTAACACTTGCAAAACAAGCTCGACCATTACTTCCTTCCACTTAATGTTAACTAGAGTTGAAATGCAACGTTTTGGAGCCATCTTATTAATGTAGAATCACTTAGGTTTAAGGACTGACCACCTAGTCTGGACCATGGGGTCTGTGTGGTCTGATTTTCTATGTAAATCTATGTAAATCTCTCTCTCTCTCTCTCTCTCTCTCTCTCTCTCTCTCTCTCTCTCTCTCTCTCTCTCTCTCTCTCTCTCTCTCTCTCTCTCTCTCTCTCTCTCTCTCTCTCTCTCTCTCTCTCTCTCTCTCTCTCTCTCTCTCTCTCTCTCTCTCTCTCTCTCTCTCTCTCTCTCTCTCTCTCTCTCTCTCGCACGCACGCACACACGCACACGCACACACACACAAGTAAAATATAAGGAACTCGAATCTCCGGTATAAAGGATTGGAACCTATGTAAGGGCTGGATAAAGGATCGAGGGCGGTTCATAACACCCAATTTACTGGAAGCTGACCAAGCAGAGAGTGTTTTCGGCAGGAGGAGGAGGTGGAGGAGGAGGTGGAGGAGGAGGAGGAAGAAGAAGAAGAAGAAGAGGAAGAGTGAGATAGAACGGGAAAGAAAGAGGAAAATGAAAAAGAAAAAAAGAAAAGGAGAAGGAGGAGGAGGAGGAGGAGGAAGTGAGAGATGGAAGGTGTGGAAAAGAAGAAGAAAAAGAGTAAGACAAAGTGAAAAAAAGTGGGAAGTGAAAAGACGAGAAGGCGGAGAGGAAGGGAGAGGAGGAGGAAGAAAAAGAGTGGGACAAAATGAAAGAAAAAGGAAAGAGAAAAGGAAGAGAAGAAGGAGGAGGAGAGAGATGGAAGGGGTGGAGATGAAGAGAAAGGGGAAATGGAAGAGGGATAGAAGATGGGAATTAGCATAGAAAAAGAGAGAAAAGTGTAGAGATGATAAAAGTAGGGAAGGCTGAAAAGAAGTGGTGAAGTGAATGGAGAGAAGAAATAGGAAATAGAAATAGAGGAGATAAAGGAGTAAGAGGAAAACAGAATTGAGAACTAGTGGAGAAGAGACGAAAGATTACCGGAAAATTATGTTGATAGATAGATAGATAGATAGGAATTTTACTAAGGAGGTCACGCAGCAGACAAAGGAAAAGATAAAGACTGAAGATACTTTGATGTCGTTGATAAAGATGATGATGATGATATTAATAGTAAAATGAATCTATGTGAGTGTGAGACAGAGAAAGATAGTGCATGTGTGCATATGTGTGTGTGTGTGTGTGTGTGTGTGTGTGTGTGTGTGTGTGTGTGTGTGTGTGTGTGTGTGTGTGTGTTCTGCTTCCGGCTTCTCGTCTTCCTCCTCCTCCTCCTCCTCCTCCTCCTCTTCCTCCTCCTCCTCCTCCTCCTCCTCCTCCTCCTCCTCCTCCTCCTCCAGGCAATCCTTGTATAATTATTTGTAAGGTGAATAATTAGTGTCTTTCGAGGTTTGGTTCCCAGGTGAGAGAGAGAGAGAGAGAGAGAGAGAGAGAGAGAGAGAGAGAGAGAGAGAGAGAAATCAACAAAAATCAAGAAAGGTCATTTGATTATCTCTCTCTCTCTCTGTTCTCAATCTTTATTTAATGTCTCTATTGATTTCGAGGCCATGTCAAATGTCAAGAGAGAGAGAGAGAGAGAGAGAGAGAGAGAGAGAGAGAGAGAGAGAGAGAGAGAGAGAGAGAGAGAGAGAGAGAGAGAGAATCCCTTCCTTTTTTTCTTTATCTGTTCTCTCCCTTCCTACATTCTTCCTCCTTTTCTTCCCTTCCACCCTTCTTTTTATTCTTCCAATTATTATCTTTTCCTCCCCTCCATTCCTCTTCATTTATCATCCGTCCGTTTCTCTCCATCTATTTCTCCCTCCTTTCCTTTCTTTCTTTCGTCTACCATTATCTCCCTTCCTCTCTTTACTTTCCCTTTCCTTCCGTCCCATTCCTTCCTCCTCCTTTCCTTCCCTCCTCGTTTTATTTCCTTCCCTTCCCTTCTTGTCCCTTCCCTTTCCTTCCCTTCCATTTCCATCCCTTTCCCTTATTTCCCTCCTCCTTCTCCCTTCAGTCCCACCCCTTTCCTTCCCTTTCCTTTCCCTTCTTTCCTCCTTCCCCTCTTTCCTTCCCTTCCGTTCCTTTCCTTTCCATTCTCTTTCCTTGCTTCCACCCTCCTTCCACCCTTTCCTCCCTCACTTTCCTCCCTATCTTTCCTCCAGACAAGCGGATAGGGCAGGGGGAGGAGGAAGGAAGGAAGGAAGAGGAGCGAAAGGGACCGGAAACGAGGAGGAAAGGAGGAAGGAAAGGAAGGAAAGGAATAGGAGGAAGAGAGAAGGTAGAGAGTAAAGACTGAAGAATGGAAGGGGGGAGAAGGGAAAGGTAATATGGAAAGGGAAGGGAAAGGAAGGAAATAAAGGAAGAGATAAGGTGAAAGAAAAATATAAAGACGAAAGGAACGAGAAAGGAAGAAAAAAAAGACATAGTGAGAGAGGGAAGGAATGGGACTAAAGAGAGAAGATAGAAAAAACTGCAAAAATGAAGAAAGAAAAGGAAAGGGAGAGATTGAAAAAGAGGAGAGAAGGGAGGGAGGAGAAGGGGGTAGGAGGGGGCAGTAATTATGAAGGCAGTAGAAGGTCACCTCATTAGAAAGAGAGAGAGAGAGAGTAACATAGATAGACAGAAAGAAAACATGATAGAAAAAGAAAGAAAGAAAGAAAGAAAGAAAGAAAGAAAGAAATATGTAAAAGAATGAGACGTGAAAATGAAAAAAATAAAAAAAATAAACTAATAAATAAAGTTAAGTGAAAAAGAGAGAGAGAGGAATGCAATCATAGGGGAGAGACAGACAGCTCGGTTCGTCCTCCGCTGTCACTAATACATACTGGACAGATGCCAGGAAGAGGAGGAGGAGGAGGAGGAGGAGGAGGAGGAGGAGGAAGAGGAAGAAGAGTAAGAATAATAATAATAAGAAGAAGAAGAAGAAAGGGGGAGGACAAGAAGAGAATGGGAAAAAATGAAAGTGGAAGGTTTAAAAAGAAGACGAGGAGGAGGAGGAAGAAGAAGAAGATACGAGAAGAAAAGAAGGAATCGGGGAGGAGGAAATGGAAGAGGAGGAGGAGGAGGAGAAGGGGGAGGAAAATGATATGGGGTGGAGAAGGAGGAGGACGAGAAGGAAAAAACAGAAGAAAAGAGAGATTTGAAGGAAGAAAAAGAGGAGGACGAAGCTGAAGAAGAGGGGAGAAGAAAAGGAAGAGGAAGGAAGAAAAAAAGAAAGAGGCGAGGAGGAGAAGGAAAAGGAGAAGGGAGAGGATGATGAAGAAAAAATAATGAAAAGAGAAGAAGGAAGAAGAGGAGGACGAGAAGGGGAAGGAGGAGGAGGAGGAGGAGGAGGAGAAAAAAGGAAAGGAAGAATGCTTGTATAGATCGAGTGAAAGGGAGAGAATTTATGAGAGAGAGAGAGAGAGAGAGAGAGAGAGCAGGATATTTACTCGATTAATCTCCTTCATCTTTATTCCTATATATAGATTAGTTATAGTAGTGTATCTATTTTTTTTCCTATTGATATCTGTTTACACATTGCTGAGAGAGAGAGAGAGAGAGAGAGAGAGAGAGAGAGAGAGAGAGAGAGAGAGAGAGAGAGAGAGAGAGAGAGAGAGAGAGAGAGAGAGAGAGAGAGAGAGAGAGAGACGATTATTTACAGCAACTCCCCAAATAACATATACTTAACCATTCAGAATTTCCGTCGTATTCATTACATTCAATAATATTCAAAGCTATGGACGCCTGTCACTATTATTTACCCATATCCTCTTGCTATCATTCACTGCGCCCTCTTTATTCACTTTATGTTCCTTGGTCTGACATTCCTATTGATTAACCCTTCACTTCATATGGAATAGTTAACTTGTGTATTCTGTTGATGGTAGTAGTAGTAGTAGTAGTAGTAGTAGTAGTAGTAGTAGTAGTAGGAGAAGAAAATAAGGAAGGAGAAATAGATGAGAAAGAAGGAGGGAACAGGAAAAAGCGACAAAATATAGAAGAAGAGAAGGAGAAGGAGTAGTGAAGGAGGAGTCGGAAAAAAAGGAAAGAAGGGAAAGAAGAATGAAGAGTCGAAAAAAAGAAGAGAAGGAAGAAGGCGAAGAAGAAGGAGTCGGAAAAAAGAAGAGAAGGAAGGGAAGGAGAAGGATGATGGAGATGAAGAAGGATGAGTCAGAAAAGAAGAGAAGGAAGAAAAGAAGATGGAAGAAGGCGAAGAAGAAGGAGTCTGAAAAAGAAGTGAAGGAAAAAGACGAAGGAGACGGAATAATCGGAAAAGAAGAGAAGGAAGAGGAAGAGGAAGAAGAAGAAGAAGAGGAGGAGTCATTTTAAGAGCGTGGTGGGTTTCATGTGACAGTTTTCCTCCTAATAAGGGATCGGATTCCGCGCTTCCGCTGTTCTCTAAGCAAGGAAAAGTTTAAGGGGATGGAAACCTTTAAACGGAAGAATACGAAAATGACTTAAAATCTATAAATGAAAGTGTGAAAATGAGTGAAAATCCAAAAATGTGTAAAAATCTATAAATGAAAGAAAATTAAAATGTGTAAAAATCTATGAATGAGAGAATATGAAAATGAGTGAAAATCTATAAATGAAAGAATGTGAAAATGAGTGAAAATCTATGAATGAGAGAATATGAAAATGAGTGAAAATCTATGAATGAGAGAATATGAAAATGAGTGAAAATCTATGAATGAGAGAATATGAAAATGAGTGAAAATCTATGAATGAGAGAATATGAAAATGAGTGAAAATCTATGAATGAGAGAATATGAAAATGAGTGGAAATCTATGAATGAGAGAATATGAAAATGAGTGGAAATCTATGAATGAGAGAATATGAAAATGAGTGAAAATCTATGAATGAGAGAATATGAAAATGAGTGAAAATCTATAAATGAAAGAATGTGAAAATGAGTGAAATTCCATAAATGAAAGTGTGAAAATGAGTGAAAATCTATAAATGAAAGAAAGTGAAAATGAGTGAAAATCTATAAATGAAAGAATGTGAAAATGAGTGAAAATCTATAAATGAAAAAATGTGAGAAAGTGAAAATCTAAAAATTAAAATGTGAAGATGAGTGAAAATCTATAAATGAAAATGTAAAAATGAGTGAAAATCTATAAATGAAAAAATGTGAAAAAGTGAAAATCTAAAAATTAAAATGTGAAGATGAGTGAAAATCTATAAATGAAAATGTAAAAATGAGTGAAAATCTATAAATGAAAAAAAAAGTGAAAAAGTGAAAATCTATAAATGAAAGAATTTGAAAATGAGTCATAATGCAAAAATTAAAATATGAAAATAAACGATATTCTAAAAATGAAAGAATATGAAATTGAAAGAAACTAAAAACGAAGGAATATGAAAGTGAACGAACCCATTAATGAAAGAATATGAAAGAAAATGATACAAAAAATTAAGGAATATGAAAGGGGACGAAACTATAAATGAAAGAATATGAAAGAAACTAAAAACAAGGGAATGTGAAAGTGAACGAAACCATAAATGAAAGCATATGAAAGAAAATTATACAAAAAATGAAGGAATTTGAAAGTGAGCAAATCTATAAGTGAAAGAAATTAATAAGAGAGTCAATTGTATAGGTGAAAAAATATTATACCCATTTTCTTTTTTTTCTTTTTTTTTTTACTTTTTCATTTGCTTGTATTTGCATTTTTATATATTTTCTCTTTTTTTAATCTTGTTTTTTTCCAGTTTTTTCCATTTTCCTTTCTTTTCCATAATTTTCACTTCCTTTTTTTCCTTTTTTCACTTCCCTCTTTTGTTTTTATCGTTTCTATTTTTCCTCCTTTTCCTTTTACCTTTCTCTCATCTCTTAACCCTTTCCTTATTCTCCTCCTCCTCCCCTTTTTCTCCCTTTTCCCTTTTCTCTCTCTGCCTTTCACTCCCCTTTCCCTCCCTTTTTTTCCTCTACCTTACTTTGTCCTCACAGCATTTCTCTTCTTTCCTCCTCTAACTTCTCTCACTTTTTTCCTCCTTTTATTTTTCCCTTCTTCGTTTGCCTTCTCTTTCCCCTTTTTTAACCCTTCACACTCCTTTCTCTTCCCTTTTCTCTTTA
>NW_026112244.1:157500-160000 GCF_024679095.1 Eriocheir sinensis
AAATTTTTCTCAAGTATTTTTTTCCTATTTTTTTTCTCGTTTTTAATCTGACTTTTCTGAGGTAATTTTTTTTTTTTGCATAATTTTCTTCTTCCTTAAAGTTTTTTTTCTCTTGCTTTTATCTTTATTCTCTTGTTTGTGTTATTTTGTCTTTCTGTCTGTCTGTGTCTGTCTCTTTCTATCTGTCTGTCTGTGTCTGTCTCTTTCTATCTGTCTGTCTGTTTGTCTGTCTCTACGTCTGAGTAATATGTCTGTCTTTGTTTTCTCTCTCTCTCTCTCTCTCTCTCTCTCTCTCTCTCTCTCTCTCTCTCTCTCTCTCTCTCTCTCTCTCTCTCTCTCTCTCTCTCTCTCTCTCTCTCTCTCTCTCTCTCTCTCTCTCTCTCTCTCTCTCTCTCCATCTTTCTTTCATTCCCATTTTCTTTTTCTCGTTCGCCAACTGTTCTTTTCAATCGTACCTCCTCCTCCTCCTCCTCCTCCTCCTCCTCCTCTTCTTCATTCTTCCACACACATACCTCTTGAAATTGAATAAAAGAATAAATAGCAGAAGAAGAAAGAGAAGGAGGAGGAGGAGGAATAAGAAGAGGTGAAGAAGGAAGAGAAATGGAAAAGAATAGAGGAGGAGGTTGATGAAGAAAGAGCAGAAGAAAAAGTGGAGGAGATGGAGGAAGAGGAGGAGGAGGAAGAAATAAAATATGGAAGAAAACAATCTGAAAACATGATCAAAGCGAAGAGAGAGAGAGAGAGAGAGAGAGAGAGAGAGAGAGACGCCCCTTAGGACCAGAGATATTTACATGCAGATTGACGGGACAGGTGACCGATTCCTGCCCAGGTGAGACCCCCCTCCCCCCTCTCTCCTCCTCCCCCCTCCAACCTCATCCTCCCCTCCTCTACCTCCCTTTTTCCTCCTCTCTCTCCTACTCCTCTTCCTCCTCCTCCTTTTCTCCTCCTCTTCTCCTTCCACCCTTCATCTCTCTTCCCCTCCTCCTCCTCCTTCTCCCTCTTTCCCTTCCTTCATTGCTTTTTCTCCATACTTATTTATATATTTTTTATTATGATTTTTTTCATTATAGAAGGATTTTGCTTTGTTTTTTCCTCTTGAATGAGGGTAATAAAATCCATTCCTCCTTTTTTTTTATCATTAATTTATCTTTATTTATTACTGTTATTATTATTTATCACGTTATTTATCTCATGTTGATTTTTTTTATTTATTTTTTCTTATTGTTGATTTATTTTGTTAAATTTGTTAGTCATTTTGTTTTCTTATTTGTCTTTATATTGATTTTTATTGTTATGTCTGAGTTTTATTTTTTGTTCCAGTTTGGCTGTTTTGTTTTGTTACTGTTGCTTATATTTTTCTTTTTTTATATATCATTTATTTTTTCTTGATATTCTGGGAGGTCTTAATCGTCTCAGCTCTCCAGACTTTATATGTATCTCTCTCTCTCTCTCTCTCTCTCTCTCTCTCTCTCTCTCTCTCTCTCTCTCTCTCTCTCTCTCTCTCTCTCTCTCTCTCTCTCTCTCTCTCTCTCTCTCTCTCTCTCTCTCTCTCTCTCTCTCTCTCTCTCTCTCTCTCTCTCTCTCTCTCTCTCTCTCCTCTCTCTCTCTCTCTCTCTCTCTCTCTCTCTCTCTCTCTCTCTCTCTCTCTCTCTCTCTCTCTCTCTCTCTCTCTCTCTCTCTCTCTCTCTCTCTCTCTCTCGCCGCGCGTTTTTCGTCCACTCAGATCTAAATAAATTCGTTAGTGCCTCCCGCCGCCCGAATTCTCTTTTTTCATTTATTTTTTATCTATTTTTTCTCTCTAAGGACTTTTTTTGTTGTTAATTAGATTACTAAGTTGATTTATATGTATTGGCGTCCGCTGTATGTTGGGGGAAGGGGTGGGGGAGAGGGAGTGTGGGGTGGGGTGGTGGTGGGGGGTCTGTGTGTCTGTGTGTGTGGGTGTTGGTGTGTGTGTGTGTGTGTGTGTGTGTGTGTCGGAGGAAGAGAGATACACACACACACACACACACACACACACACACACACACACACACACACACACACACACACACACACACACACACATGTCTTTTATTGTTTTTTTCTCGCAATCTTAGTATATGAATAGACAATAATAATGACGATAATAAAGAAAAAGAAAAAAACAACAACAATAAGAAGAAGAAGAACGCTAATAATAATAAAGCAACAATCATATCAATCAACAGGTAAATCCTCGCAGCTCATTATTAATTATTGGCAATTAATCAATGATCGCGTCGTGTGCTAATTACCCGAGTACCTGGGCGTCGCAGGTGTGGCGCGCTGATGAGGCACCGCGGGGACACGAGGCGGGCTGATGATGATGATGGTAGTAATGACAATGATGATAATGATAACGGTGATAATGATAGTGAGGATGCGTGGCATGATCACTCGGGGGGAGGCGTAAGAAAAATATGTAATGGCGGATTTCATATTTCTCCTTTAAATTTCAAACACATCATTAACTCACATTATC
>NW_026112244.1:165000-170000 GCF_024679095.1 Eriocheir sinensis
GAATCTAAAAAAAGAAAATAATTTAAACTTCTATAACATGTTTTCCCTCGTTCGTTCGTTTGTTCGTTTATTATTTCTTTTTTTCTTTCTTCCTTCCTTCCTTCCATCCTTCTTGCCATCCTTCCTTCTTTTCCTCCCTCCCTCCCTCCCTCCTTCCTTCCTTCCGTCCTCTCTCTCTCTCTCTCTCTCTCTCTCTCTCTCTCTCTCTCTCTCTCTCTCTCTCTCTCTCTCTCTCTCTCTCTCTCTCTCTCTCTCTCTCTCTCTCTCTCTCTCTCTCTCTCTCTCTCTCTCTCTCTCTCTCTCTCTCTCTCTCTCTCTCTCTCGCTCTCTCTCTCTCTCTCTCTCTCTCTCTCTCTCTCTCTCTCTCTCTCTCTCTCTCTCTCTCTCCTCTCTCTCTCTCTCTCTCTCTCTCTCTCTCTCTCTCTCTCTCTCTCTCTCTCTCTCTCTCTCTCTCTCTCTCTCTCTCTCTCTCTCTCTCTCCTCTCTCTCTCTCTCTCTCTCTCTCTCTCTCTCTCTCTCTCTCTCTCTCTCTCTCCTCTCTCTCTCTCTCTCTCTCTCTCTCTCTCTCTCTCTCTCTCTCTCTCTCTCTCTCTCTCTCTCTCTCTCTCTCTCTCTCTCTCTCTCTCTCTCTCGAGCGAGCAGGCTTCTTGCAACCCTAGTGGTGACTCCGCAATGATTCATAACTTGGTCGTTGAGTTCTGCGGCAGAGTTCCTCGTCGAAGGCAGAACTATTCTTTATCCTGGTGCTGGGATCGACGACACCAACTGCTGCTCATGGGAATCTCCCCAGGCTGCCTAATGATTCACTGTTTGTTATCCTTTGGTACGAACGACGTCCACCACGACCCGGTCTGAGGAACTCCTGGAGAAGTACCGTGGGCTCATCCAGCAGTATGGAGCTAAATCCCCTAACATTTTTGTTCAGAAGGAGTTCTACCACGGACTTGATGGAAGCGACTTTTCGATAAGGCCTTCAGCCTAAACAGCCGCTACAGACTCTTTGCAGGGAGCTTGACATGGAACCCTAAACGCATGGGACAATTTCTGGACAAAATGAACTTTTCACGAGGACGGATTGCCTTTCTCCATCAGGGCAGCCAGACTGAAGGCTCCTCAACGAAGAAGGCAGTGCGTATCATCGAGCAAACAGTCACAGCCACGTCCCTCACCCGCCCGTGTAAATAGGCGCCGTACTCACCAACAAGCCCATAACCGTGATCACAAAATTACCACCACCTGTACCAAGCCTCCTGAATAACTTAAAATCCTTAGTTTCAATGCGCGTAGCCCTAAGAGAAACAAACCGTAACGTGATCCCGCAAAGTACACCACCTGTATTACCAACCTCTAGATAACCAAAATCCTTAGTTTCAATGCGCGTAGCCCTAAAACAAATTTGATGGCAGGATGTCTTGCTTTAACGAAGAATTTTGACATAATTACCTGTGGAAACATTTATCGACACCACAAATAATGATTTAAGTTCCGAATACAACATAGATGGCTACAGACTCTTCAACAAGATCGTGGCAAACCACCGTAGAGGCGGTGGCGTCGCCCTTTATCCAAAAAGCTATTTGCAACCACCGACAAAACACCGGGAAACAGTAACGTTGAACATTTGTGTGCGTGCGAGTAAACATTGCAAAAGTCAATTTAAATATATCTCGCCTACAGACCTCCCAGACGTCACTCGATGACGACCTTGAAATGTACAGCGTCTTAAAGGCGATCATAATAACAACGACTCACTGATATTAGGAGACTTTAACCTCCACATATCGACTGGGCGACACTGTCAGGTACAGAAAGGCGAGTCACATAGAATGATCAATTTCTGAAAATTATCTAAGCCAAATGGTTTCTAGACCAACTCGACAAAATAATATACTCGACCTTGTTATAACGACCCAAGATAACCTTGTCAGTAGTGTCACGGTAGGAGGTACCTCAGTTCTTGCGATCATAAATTAGTGCGCGTCGACATTTAAAAAGCTCAATCATCGATGACTGAAAATAAAGTAAAGGTGCCCAATTTCCAAAAGAGAACTGCTTCGTAGAAAATCAAGTAAAAACCTAACAGAAGCCCAACTATCAAAGATGACGGCAACGTGAGGAAGCCTGGCTAAGCCTTAAAAATCCTTACTCCTCAGCAGAACACATTCGTCCCCTTGTGCGAGCGAATTAACGCTAATAAAAAGCCACCGTGGTTTAATAGCGAATTAAACAATCAGTCAATGAGAGATAATTGTTTTACAGGTTAAAGAAAGAACAAAACACGCCCGAGAACATTAGACTCTATAATGATGCCAGGCGACGAGTAAAAGACTAGTAGGTCAAACCAAAGCGTAGATATGAAGAAAATATTGCAGCCAACTGTAAAAATAACCCGGAAATCTTTCTTCAGTTACATAAACAGCGAAGGCGATCAAAAGTGGTATTGGACCTTTAACAAGCGACGGTACTGGTGACTGACAGCCAACACATTTGCAAACCTCTTAAACAATTACTTTTCCTCGGTGTTTTTAATACTAACAATCTTCCTCTCGCTACCACCAACATAGTACTATTAGCAAATCTCGAGCATGCATTGCCTAATTTTGAAATAACAACTGATGAAGTCCTTAAAGCTCTCCATTTACTTAAAACAAATAAAAGTCCTGGACCTGACAAAGTATATCAACTCTGCTGAAAGAAACGAGCGTCTCTCCTCCCCTCACAACCGTATTCAATATGTCCTTGCGACAAGGCATCGTCCCTTCAGATTGGAAAAAGGCTAACATTGCCGATTTTCAAGAAAGGAGATAAAAAGTACCAGGTATTACAGGCCCATTAGTCTAACTTCGGTTGTAGGTAAGCTACTTGAGGGCATAATTAGGGGAACAAGCATGAGTTACCTTGAAAGCCACTCATTGATTGGGGACTCACAACATGGCTTCCAGAAACAAAAGATCCTGCCTATCAAGCCTAATAACCTTTTATAACGACCTCTTCACTGTTTATGACGGCAACAAATCACTGGACGTAGTCTATCTTGATTCCGGCGTTTGATAAGTCCCGCATCATAAATGACTTTACAAATTAAAGCAAATGGGTATTCCAGCGGTCAAGTAAACCAATGGATCGCGGGTGGTTGAGCAACAGACAACAAAAGGTAGTGATTGACGGATTTAACTCAGAGTGGGCGCCTGTCACTAGTGGCGTCCCTCAGGGCTCGATCCTTGGCGGTCTTCATTATTTACATCAACGACGTGGATGTTGGACTCAATAACCGCATTAGTAAATTTGCAGACGACTTTAAAGATTGGTAACTCGGTTCTCACTGGCCGAAGACAGGCAAAAGCCTCCAAGAGGTTGGCACAAATTCAACGGTCGAGGATAGATGGGAATGCCTTTAACGTAGACAAGTACCAGGTCCTTCAAGTTGGAACAAGGAATGAAGTTCGAATACGAAAATGGCGCGGCGTTAAACTCAAAAGCGTTCAATGCGTCAAAGACAGGGTCAAAATCGCGTCAAACCTCAAATTCTCACAGCAATGTGCATCGATGCAGCAAATAAAGCAGAGATGTTGGGCTTCATTAAAAGAAACTTTGTATTCAGAATAAAAGATGTAATACTCGCTCTACAACAGTTTAGTCCAGACCCCACTTGAATATGCGGTGATTTGGTCCCCCACCATGCAAAATGTTGCTAAATTAGAAGGTGTTGACGTCAGGCAACGAAATTATATCCCTTCCTTGCGCAACAAATCCTATGAAAGGCTTTCTATCCTTAACATGTTCTCTCTTGAAACGCGTCGCCTCCGAGAAAATTGATCGAATGTTTTTAAAATACTTAATGGTTTCACGAATGAACAGATCAACATTGTTTTATGATCTGATGACAGTCTGCGCACGAACAATGGCGTAAACTGGATGTAGACAAAGTAAATTCAGATTGCACCAAATTTTTTCTTCACCAACGTTGTAGTGCGGAGAATGGAATAAACTGCCATCAGTGGTCAGTGTAACACGATTGACTCCTTCAAAATAAAGCAGCCGTCTTCCTTCAACAATATCAACTGAAGTAGAAATGCAACGTTTTGGAGTCTTCTGAACAATGTAAAATCACTTAGGTTTGGGACAGACCACCAGAGTCTGGTTGTGTGGGGGTCTGTGTGGTCTGATTTTCTATGTAAATCTATGTAATCTCTCTCTCTCTCTTCTCCTTCTCTCTTCCTCATCTCTTCATTCCCTACTTCTTTCTTTCACTCCCTCCTTATTCCTTCCTTCCTTTGTTCCTTCCTTCTTCCCTCTCACTAAATTCGTTCCCTCTCTGTCCCTTCCTTTCTTCCTCTCCTCTTTCCCTTATATCTTTCCTCCCTTCTTCCATCTTCCTCTTATTCCTAAAATTTACTTCCTCTTCTTCCTTCCTCCCTCTTTCCCTCTTCCTTCCTTCCCTGCCTTCTATCCTCTTCCTTCTTTCCCTGTCTTCTTCCCTTCTTCCTTCACTTCATATCTTAATTTTATCATCTTATTTTCGCTCCTCTTTCGCCTTCCTCATCTTCCCCTTCTTAACTTTTCTATTTTCTCCTCCTCCTTCTCCTCCTCCTCCTTCTCCTCCTCCTCCTCCTCCTCCTCCTCCTCCACTCTTCTCACCCTTCTTTATGCATAATATTCGTAAATAGTTAAGGTGGAAGAGAGAGAGAGAGAGAGAAAATGCAAGAAGTAGAGACAGAGAGAGGGAGGGAGAAGAAAAGAAAGAGAAAAGTGATAGAGAAAGAGAACAAAAATATACAGGAAAAAGAGAGGAGTAACAGAATTTATAAAGAAAGAAGAAAAGAATGAAAAAGGAACAAACGGAAGCGAAAACGAGATAAGAAGCGAAACTGAAAAGGGTGAAACTTGCAATTGGTCGGGACATAATTCGGTTCTTCGTCTCTGTTAGCGCGAGGCGAGGCGACTTGACCTCCGTAACCAGGTCAGGGAGAAGGTCACAGCCTGGACACAGACAGACTGAC
>NW_026112244.1:175000-182940 GCF_024679095.1 Eriocheir sinensis
GAGAGGAAGGGAAAAGAGGGGAGAAGTTTCCATATTCTTCACCATCTTATTTACACATGTAGTTGTAGTAGTAGTAGTAGTAGTAGTAGTAGTAGTAGTAGTAGTAGGAGGAGGAGGAGGAAAAGGAGGATGAGGAGAAGGAAAAGAAGTAAGAGGATGAAAAACAAGAGGAGGAAAAATATGAAGGAAAAGGAGGAAGAGGGAAGGAGAAAGAAGAAGGGGAAAACAGAAGGAAAAAGAGGAAAATAGGTTGAAGAAATGGGAGGAGGAGGAGGAGGAAGAGGGAAGTGGAAAATATGAGAAAAAGAAGAGGAAGAAGAAATGGAAGATGAGATTGTCAGGAGAGAGGAGGAGGAGGAAAAAGAAGATAGTTATGAGTTAAAAGAACAAAGAAAGAGAAAGAATAAATGAAATAAGGAGTGACTATACAAATTTCACTACTTATTTATTTATTTTTTGTTATTTTTCATTTCTTTTTCTTTTCTTTTTGAAGGGAATGACGCTGCAACCAAGTCTTCAGGTCGTACATCACTTGTTTTATACAGGTCATCTTTCTCTCCCTCCTTCCCTCCCTTCCTTCCCTCCTTACTTCCCTCCCTTCCTTCCTTCCTTCCTTCCCCTCCTTTCCTTCCACTTTTTCTCTTTTTTCACTAAACTGTTCTTTCCTGTCTTCATTTATTGTTTATCTTCTTTCCTTTCCTTCCCTACTTTCTTTCCTCTCCTTCCCTTTTTCTTTATTTTTTCCTTCCCTCCTTCATTCACTTATTTCCTCCTCTTCCTTTCATTTTCTCAGTCATTCTTGATATTCTTTCCTTCCTCCCTCTTTGTCATTCTTTCCCTTTCTCCTTTTCTTCTTTTCTTACATTCATTCCATTCTTCCTTCCTTCCTACTCTTTCCTTCCCCATTCTCCTCCTCCATCTCTCCCTTCCTTCCTTCCTCCCTCTCTCCTCGACCCATCTCATTTTTCTTCGTCCCTTTCTTTACCCTATCCTCCCCATCTATCCTCCCTACCACCTCCTCCTCCTCCTCCTCCTCCTCCTCCTCCTCCTCCTCCTCTTCCTCCTCCTCCTCCTCCGGTCTCTTAAGTTTCCAAAGAAAGACATTTAAAAGTTGTTATGTTAGAGAGAGAGAGAGAGAGAGAGAGAGAGAGACCAATATCATCCTCCCACTACTTCTCATTATCCTTAAACACACACACACACACACACACACACACACACACACACACACACACACACACACACACACACACACACACATTGTCATTGTCATCACACACACAGGAGGTAGCAATCGCTTTTACTTCCTTTCTTTTTGATAGACTCTGCTCCTTTGAGAGAGAGAGAGAGAGAGAGAGAGAGAGAGAGAGAGAGGAGAGGTTGAGGCCAAGTAAGAATGGTAGTAAGGTTGTATGTCTTTTTCTTATGTTAATTTAGAGAGAGAGAGAGTGAGGCTGCATGCGAGAATAATGAGATTACTTCCATTATACTACTACTACTACTACTACTACTACTACTACTACTACTACTACGACGACGACGACGACGACGACGACGACCATCACAACTATCAACTGTCCTCTCTCTCTTTCTTTCACTTTCCTTCAAATTATTTACTCACCCCTCTCTCTTTTTTCCTCTCCTCCATTCTCTTCCCTTCCCTTCTCCAATCATCCCTCGCCGTTCTCCTTTCTATCTTTTTTCTCTCCCCTTTTCCTCATCTTATTCCCTCTCCATTCTCTTTCCTTCCCCTTTTTTTTTCTTCTCTCTTTCTTACCTCTTTCTTTCTCCACCATCACCACCACCACCTCCAGCACCTCTACCACCGGCATACAAAAGGCCAATTCCTGGTGAACAATTTATTGGTTCTTGGGCGACGCGACGCGAATGTTGCTGCTGGACTGATCTGAACTTCACCTGAGATTAGGGGGCTGTTCTCCTGATACGCGATATGCACGTAACACACATAGATGCATTTAGTGATATATATATATATATATATATATATATATATATATATATATATATATATATATATATATATATATATATATATATATATATAAATGCATATATATACACACAGTAGTAGTAGTAGAAGTAGTAGTAGTAGTAGTAGTAGTAGTAGTAGTAGTAGTAGTAGTAGTACTAGTAGTAGTAGTAGTAGTAGTAGTAGTAGTAGTAGTGTAACGTGCGATCCATGTACCGTAGATTTTTTTCCCACTTAATTACTGTCGCGATATTTTATTACAATTACTACTTCTACCATTTCTACTACTACTACTACTACTACTACTGCTACTACTACTACTACTACTACTACTACTACCACTACTACTACTACTACTACCACTACTACTACTACTACTACTACTACTACTACTACTGTATATTAAAAAAAAGTAGAGCATAGAGTGTTTCCAAATATCTCTTTTTCTCATTTTTCTCTTTTTCTTCTCAGTTTTAAAAGTGCAAGAATGGAATATTCTTGCTGTTTGGTGAATTATCTCTCACTCTCGAAATGGCAGATTAAAAAAGTAGAGACCTAAAGTGGAATTAAAAGCTCAACGTGTTATTATTTTTCACTGTCGCTGTCTCTTTCGTCTTCAGCTTGAAAATGTTTTGCTCGCCTGCCTGCTCGCCTCCTTTCTGTCTCTCTCTCTCTCTCTCTCTCTCTTTCTCTTTGCTCGTTTGCAGGTTTTGCTCGCTCACTCTCTGCCTGCCTGCCTCTCTCTCTCTCTCTCTCTCTTCTCTATCTTCCTCTTCTTCATCTTCTTCTTTTCCTACTACTAATAATAATACTGCTACCACCACTACTACTACTACTATTACTACTACTACTACTACTACTACTACTACCACTACTTCTACTATTACTACTATTACCACTACCACGAACAATTTCCATATTCTTTCCCAGGTTTTCCGCGGTTGTGGTTTTCCATGTAACATTCGCAACACTGAAGCGAAAGCGAGAATAATGTGTTTCTTGTGTTCTGCGTGTAATGTTATGCATTGTGTTACGCTCTTGGGGGGGAGGGGGGAGGAAGGGGTTGTAATAGTGATGGTGGTGGTGGTGGTGGTGGTAGTGATGGTGGTGGTGATGGTGGTGGAAATAAGAAACAAAGAAAGCGGAGAAACGATAGACAAAAAAGTAAGATAGAAAAAATATAGGATGAAAAGGAAAAGAAAAGGCATGTGTTCGAAGGGGCAATGAAGCAAATAAAGGAAGAAAAGTAGGAAGGAAATAGAGGGAGAAAGATAGGAAAAAAAATAGAAAGAAAAGAGAAAAATGCAGAAAAAAAGAGGAACGAAACGCAGGCAAAAATATGGTGGAAAAAGAATAAATAAAAGAAAATAAAGGAAGGAATAAGGATGTGGGAAGAAGGAAAGGAAGAAAACAAAAGAATAAAAGAGCACGAAAAGAAAAGAAGAGAGAACCGTTGTCAAAAATGAGGAAGAAATTAAAGAAGGGATGAAAAGGGCGGAGAAATAAAGATAGGAAGAAAATAAAGGAAGAAAACAAAGAAGGAAAACAATGGGCAACAAAGGGTGGCTGTCATCCGTGAGAGGGAAAGACAGACAGACAAATTCTCCCTAATTTAAACACACACGGAAAGACAGGAAGAAAAACACACCAAGAATTTGCATCAACATTCTCTTCCTCCTCCTCCTCCTCCTCCTCCTCCTCCTCCTCCTCCTCCTCCTCCTCCTCCTTCCGTGTGGCTGTCGTCCCCAACTGTTTGTTCAGGTGGAGGAAGAGAAGAGAAAAAGAGGAGGAGGAAAAGAAGAAGAAGAAGAGAAATGTCAAAGTATCAGAATAAGACTGAATTAAACCTTCCTCCTCCTCCTCCTCCTCCTCCTCCTCCTCCTCCTCCTCCTCCTCCCCCTCCCCTACTTTTCTCTATTACTTCGCAAATTGCTATAAATACTCTAATAATCGTTGGTTGATATAATTGTTTTTGTTGTTATTGTTGCCAGGTATATCGTTCCCTTTAATTGCTTTTTAAAGTCGATAATTGCCTGTTTTTTGTTGTAATTGTTTTTTTTCGTAATTTTGGTATTTTGAAGTCATTTTGTTTTGATTGTTGTTGTTGTTGTTTTTCTTCTTTTTCTTGTGCTGTCTAATTTTTATTTTTATTTTGTTTGTTGTATGTTGCGGTACTTTTGTTTGTGTTTGTTTGTTTTGTTCCTATAATTGTTTGGTTGTGATTGTATTGATGTCACTATTGTTTTTGTTTTGTTCTTCTTCATATATAAAAGAAATAAAGGAAGAGAGAGACAAGAGGATGATATGGGAAGAAAAGTAGAAAGGAGGAAGAACATACAAAAGGAAACGTAGACAAAACATAGAAGAAAAATAAATAAAGAAAGAAAGAAAAGAAATGCAGGAGGAAAATAAAAAATGAACTGATAAAGGAAGGAAGACAGGAAGAAAATAAAAGAAAAAAATAGGAAAACAAGAAAGCAATATGAAAAGGACGAAAGGATATGAAAAAAGAAAGGGAAAAAGAAAGAAAGAAAGAAAAGAAGGAAGAAAGATAGGATAAAAACAAAGGAAAAAACAAGATACCTAACCAAAAAATTATAGAAAAAAGAAAAAGAAAAAAGCTAAATGGAAGAAAAAAAACAGACTAACAAACAAAAAAACGAAAGAAAACGAGGAATGAAAAAAATAGGAAAACAAAAGATACCAAAACACAAACAAAACAAAAAAGAAAAAGAAAAAAAGCTATATGGGAGAAAACAAAAAAAAACAGACTACCAACCAAAAAAAAAAGAGAAAACGAGAAAAGAAAAAAATAGGAAAACAAAAGATACCAAAACAAAAAAAAAACAAAAAAAATCCCAAACAAAACAAGCTTGACACCATACTTCAGGTCGCCGGGTCGCCCAAACACCGTCAGTCAATTATGTAATGAGGGCCGTTTTTTCTCACTAATTAAGACCACCTGTGATTAGCGGCCACGTGGCGGAGGTGACGGGCGATTACTGCATCTTGGGGAGCCATTACCGAAGGGGGGGGGGGGAGGAGAAAGGGGGAGAAAGAATGAGAAGGTGAAGAGGGAGGTAAACGAAATTGGGGGAAGAGTAGACAAAGGAAGGAAAAGAGAGGGGAAAAGAAGGAGGGAAGAAGGGGAGAAGGAGAGAAGGGAGGAAGAAAACGCTGAAGAGGAAGGGAGAAAAAAGATGTGGGAGAGTAAGCAAGGAGAAGGAAGAGAGGAGGGGGGAGGAGAAAGAGGAAAAGCTAGAAAGGGGGAAGAAGGGGAGGAGGAGAGAAGGGAGAGGAAGATCACGGTGAAGAGGAAGAGAAAGAAAGACTGGGGAAGAGTAAACAAAGAAAAGGAAGAGAGGAAGGGGGAGAAGAAAGAGGGAAAGCTAGAGAGGGGAAAGAAGAGAAGGAGGGGAGGAGAATGGGGGAGGAAGAACAAGAAGAAGAGGGAAGGGAAACAATGGAGAAAAAAATGCTAAAGAGAAATTGGGAAAAAGCTATATGGAAAAAACATAATAAATACAGATTAACCAAGGAAGGAAGGAAGAAGAAAAAATAGTGAGAAAGAAAGGAAATGGAGGGAAGGGGGAGAGGAAGGGGGAGGGGAGGAGAATAGAGGAGGAGGAATGCGATGAAGAAGTAGGTTAACAAGGATGGGGAGGAGTAAAAAAGGGAAGTAAGAGAGGAAGGAGGAGAAAAAAAGAGGAAAAATTAAGGAGTAAGGAAAAATGGAAGAAAGTGGAGGGGAGGGTAAGAAAGGTGTGTAAAACAATGAAAGGGGAAAAATAAGAAAGGACGGAAAGAAAGAAAAGGGAGAAGGGAGGAGTGTAGGAAGGAAAAACTGAGAGAGAAAGAAAAGGAAGAAAAGGAAAGGAGAAACAAGAATGGGAGAGAGGTTTTAAAGGGAAAATAGAAGAAAAACTGGAAAGAAAGGGAAAGGAGAGTGAGAGGAAAGAGAGAAAGAAAGTTGGAAAAGAAGGGATTGAAAGTGAAGAGAAAAGAATCAGAAAGAGAAAGAAAAGGAAAGAAGGAAGGAGAAAAAGGAGAAACTGAGGGAGAAGCAGGGAGAGAGAAAGAGAAGGAGAAGAGAAAGAGAGGGGAAAGCAAGGGATAGTAAAAATGTAATGAAGAGGAGAAAGAAAAGAAAATAAGGGAAAGAATAAAGGAGGAAAAAGGAAGAGGGAGAGGAGAGAAAAGAGAGGATAGGAAAGAAAGGAAATGGGAAAGAAATGGAAGGGAAGAACATAAGAACATAAGAACGTAAGGAGTCTGCAAGAGGCCGGTTGGCCTATACAAGGCAGCTCCTGTACACTCAACCCCACCTAACCTCACCATCCATGGCTTTATCTAACCTCTTCTTGAATGTATCTATGGTATTGGCACCCACAACATGGCTCCCAAGCCTGTTCCATTCGTCCACCACTCTATTAGTGAACCAATTCTTGCCTATGTCTTTGTTGAATCTGAATTTGTCTAACTTAAACCATTTCTGAAGTCACGCGTCCTACCTGGCTCTTTCACTCTCAAAATTTGATTGACATCCCCTTTATTAAATCCCTTCATCCATTTATAAACTCTGACCCAAGTCTCCCTCACCCTTCGCCTTTCTAGAGTGTAGATTTAACTGCTTTAGCCTGTCTTCATAAGGCAAGTTCCTCACCCCTGAATCATCTTTCGTCATCCTCCTCTGTACAGATTCTAACATCTTTGATATCCATTCTATACAGGGGACCAAGAACTGAACTGCATAAAATCGAGATGAGGTCGAACTAGTGCTAAGTAAAGTTTGAGGATGACTTCAAGGCTCTATTGCTCACGCTCCTTGAGATGAAACCTAGTACTCTGTTTGCCTGATTTTAGCCTGAATGCATTGAGCCTCAGGACGGAGGTCAGCGCTCACTAGGACTCCTAAGTCTCTCTCCGCCCAGACCTGCTTAGAGGAGTGTCATTTAAGGAGTACTGTGTAAGGGTATGTCTTACCTACACTCAAAATGCTACACTTCCTGACATTGAATTCCATCTGCCACTTCTCGCCCAATCATATAGTCTGTCAAGCTCATCCTGGAGAACGGTAGCACGTCGTTGTCTGATTGGATTATTTCTACCGATCTTGGTATCATCTATGAACTTACTGACATCGCTACTGATTCCTGTGTCCAAGTCATTGATGTAAATAATAAAAAGCAGAGGACCCAGCACCGACCCTGTGGGACTCCACCTGCAACACTGCCCCATTCAGATTTCTTACCATTGATTTGCACTCTCTGCTTCCTCACCACTAAGCCACGCCCTGATCCAGCTCAAAACTTTCCCATCTACGCTAAATGAGCTCTGTAATTTTAGTAATAGCCGGTGATGAGGGACTGTTTGAACGCTTTACTGAAATCTAGATATAATATGTCATGGATTTTCATCTCTGTCCACCGCCTCGATTACTTTAGTGTAGAAGGACAACAGGTTAGTAAGGCAAGACCTACCCTTTGTGAACCCATGTTGTGAGTCATGAATTAAATTATGCTTTTCTAGATGGTCCTGAATGCTCCTGGCTGGTAATCGACTCTAACATCTTTCCCACAACTGATGTTTAAGCTAATTGGGCATGATAGTTTGAGGTGGCTGACTTGTTCTCTTTTGTGAAAATCGGCGTCACATTAGCTACTTTCCATTGATTGGGCACAGATACCCAGAATTACTGACATTTTAAAGATATCGGCAGAGGGCCACTAAGGACTTCCTTGCACTCTTTCCAGAACCCTTGGGAATACTTCGTCTGGGCCCAAGGCGATTTGTTTTCTTCAACCTACCAATCTCATCCTGGACTACTTGCCTAGTGATGATCACATCCCTCAACTTGGCGTTCTCGTCACCCTCATATATCTGAACTCTCTACGGAATGGTTGTTAGATTTTCCTGCGTGAAAACTGAGAGGAAATAGTCATTCATCCTT